>NW_015392007.1:8229-20485 GCF_001527695.2 Protobothrops mucrosquamatus | reverse complement strand
TGAATTTAAAGAGAAAAGAGAAAGAAGACTCAGTGTACTTTAGAACATGGGATAATTTCTATCCATGGCTAGAAAACGGACTCAGAGAGAAAGGAATGTGATATGTAATTATAATAATAATAATGATAATGATAATAATAATGATGATGATAATAATAATAATAATAATAATAATAATAATAATAATAATAATAATAATCCAGTCTGAACATCTGGCTGACTGTGCGATGATCCATAATAATAATAATAATAATAATAATAATAATAATAATAGTAATAATAATAATAATAATAATAATAATAAAAGTTGGAAGGGACCTTGGAGGTCTTCTAGTCCAACCCCCTGCACAGGCAGGATACCCTATACCAGGGGTAGGCAACCTGGGCTCTTTTATGACTCGTGAACTTCAACTCCCAGAATTCCTGAGCCAGCCTGGCTCAGCTTGGAAACCTCTCCCTTTCCCCTCAGCATGGCTGGCTCAGGAATTCTGGGAGTTGAAGTCCACGCGTCATACAAGAGCCAAGGTTGCCTACCCCTGGTCTAGATTCTAGGCCTAGGGTAGGGGTCTTCAAACTTGGCCCTTTTATGACTCGTGGACTTCAACTCCCAGAATTCCTGAGCCAGCCTGGGGAAAATATGGCCCCCTCATGACTTGTGGACTTCGACTCCCAGAATTCCTGAGCCAGCATGGCTCAGCTTGGAAACCTCTCCCTTTCCCCTCAGCCTGGCTGGCTCAGGAATTCTGGGAGTTGAAGTCCATCAGTCATAAAAGAGCCCAGGTTGCCTACCCCTGCCCTATAACCATTTCAGACAAATGGCTGTCCAGTTTCTTCTTAAAAACTTCCAGTGTTGGAGCATTCATAGCTTCTGGAGGCAGGTGGTTCCACTGGTTAATTGTTCTAACTGTCAGGAAGTTTCTCCTTAGTTCCAGGTTGCTTCTCTCCTTCATGAGTTTCCATCCGTTGCTTCTTGTCCTGCCTTCAGGGGCTTTGGAGAATAGCTTGACTCCTTCTTCTTTGGGGTAGCCCCTGAGATACTGGAATATTAGCAAGAAGATGGCTGTTGAGTGATGAATTAACATATTTCTTATGATAATTAACTATATCTATTATTGTTAGTTAAATACATGCACTCAGACATTATGCTGTTTGCGAAATATTGAAAATGTTATTTGGAAAAACCCTAACCCTAACCTTAACCCTAACCCAAATCCCGACCCTAATCCTGACCCCATCTTATCCCTAACCCTATAAAAACTAATAAAATCTATACAGACAGAGAGAGAGAGAGAGAGAGAGAGAGAGAGAGAGAGAGAGAGAGAGAGAGAGAGAAGTGAATCTGTTTTCCCCTGTTGACTTGGCACATTAAAAGGTTGTAAACGGGGATCGGGATCGCATGTCCCCCGGGATGCTGCAACCGTCGTAAACAAGGGGTGACAGGATAGCAAGTCTTCCAATATCTCAGGGGCTGCCCCAAAGAAGAGGCAGTCAAGCTATTCTCCAAGGCGCCTGAAGGCAGGACAAGAAGCAACGGATGGAAACTCATCAAGGAGAGAAGCAACTTGGAATTAAGGAGAAATTTCCTGACAGAATAATTGATCAGTGGAACCACCTGCCTCCAGAAGCGGTGAATGCTCCAACACTGGAAGTTTTTAAGAAGAGACTGGACAGCCATTTGGCTGAAATGGTATAGGCTTTCCTGCCTGAACAGGGGGTTGGACTCAATGACCTCCAAGGTCCCTTCCAACTTTAGTATTGTTATATTATTATAAGTCAGAGTTCCCCAAATGTTCCGACTTGGCTTGGAATGAAAGGTTGCAGCGGGAAAATGTGCAAACAGGTGCATGCATGACAGCGGGGCTAGCGTAGGCACTAGTGCCTACGCTAGTGCCTAGGCGGCGGTGCTACCGCGACTGGGCCAGGCCTCGCCAGCTATTCCCGGGGCCCGGTGGCCAACAGGCTGCGGACGGTAAATGATTCGCGTAATTACAGCAAAAAGGTTGCAAAGTCAGCTTCAGCTTCCCAGCTTAGGAACGGAAATTCTGATCCCATTGTGGACGTAACTTGGGGACTACTTGCGCATAGGACCCCCAGTCTGATGCCTTCTATCCATATTGAACATCAGCTGCACAATTCCAGTTTTCTCCAGTCAAGTGACCTAGATGATTGTAGCCTATAGTTGTCAGACATCAGGGGATGATGGGCATTGAAGTCTTTGTGGTATTTATTTATTTATTTATTTGTTCTATTCTATTCTATTCTATTCTATTCTATTCTATTTTCTATCCCTATCTCTATATTCTATTCTATTCTGTTTTGTTCTGTTCTATTCTATTCTACTCTACTCTACTCTATTATGTTCTATTCTATTCCCATCACGATCCCCATATATCCTGTCCTGTCCTATCCTATCCTATCCTATTCCACTCCATTCCATCTATATTCTATTCTATTCTATTCTATTCTATTCTATTCTATTCTATTCTATTCTATTCTATTCTATTCTTTTCTATTCTATTCTATTCCATTCCATTCCATTCCATTCCATTCCAGCTATTCTATTCTATTCTATTCCATTCCATTCTATTCCATTCCATCTATTCTATTCTATTCTATTCTATTCTATTCTATTCTATTCTATTCTATTCTATTCTATTCTATTCTATTCTATTCTATTCTATTCCATTCCATTCCATTCCATTCCATTCCAGCTATTCTATTCTATTCTATTCTATTCTATTCTATTCTATTCCATTCCATTCCATTCCATTCCATTCCATTCCATTCCATTCCATTCCATTCCATTCCATTCCATTCCAGCTATTCTATTCTATTCTATTCTATTCTATTCTATTCTATTCTATTCTATTCTATTCTATTCTATTCTATTCTATTCTAAAGGCCCTGCCTGGAGAACTTAAATTGTTAGACAATAAACCTAACTAACATTTACGCAGCCCCCATTTTGATCCTTACTTCCCTCTCAGAAGCCCTGAAAATCGCAGCTGAATTTTAGCATTAGTATCCGATGAGGTTCTGTGGTCCATAAATGAATTATTGAGGCCGTCATTTGACAAAGGGCTAAGGGCAACTTGTTCCGGATGTGAAACATCCTCATCAGTTTTATAAACTAAACCAAGACCGAGATAGGGATTCCTGCCACAGATGGAAAAACTGTGAGTTGTAAAATAGCTTGCTGAATATTGCATGAAAAGTTTTATCTCACAGATACAGGACAGATTAGTGTGCTTCAATCTAGAGCAGGGGTCTTCCAACTTGACCCTTTTATGACTTGTGGACTTCAACTCCCAGAATTCCCCAGCCAGGCACACTGGCTGAGGAATTTTGGGAGTTGAAGTCTACCAGTCATAAAAGGGCCAGGTTTGAAGACCCCTGCATTATGTGATGCCACAAGGTAGAAGAGCAGGTTGGGGACAAAGCATAGCTGGCTGGGGAATTCTGGGAGTTGAAGTCCACCAGTCATCAAAGGGCCAAGTCTGAAGACCCCTGGTCTGGATCCAAGCCTGCAGTTTCATCAAAATGGCCGCCTGAGGAATTCTGGGAGTTGAAGTCCACCAGTCATCAAAGGGCCAAGTTGGAAGACCCCTGGTCTGGATCCAAGCCTGCAGTTTCATCAAAATGGCCGCCTGAGGAATTCTGGGAGTTGAAGTCCACCAGTCATCAAAGGGCCAAGTTGGAAGACCCCTGGTCTGGATCCAAGCCCACAGTTTCATCAAAATGGCCGACTGAGGAATTCTGGGAGTTGAAGTCCACCAGTCATCAAAGGGCCAAGTCTGAAGACCCCTGGTCTGGATCCAAGCCTGCAGTTTCATCAAAATGGCCGCCTGAGCAATTCTGGGAGTTGAAGTCCACCAGTCATCAAAGGGCCAAGTTGGAAGACCCCTGGTTTAAGACATAGAGCAGGAAGTTTAGATAGGAAATATGATTCTAAGAGAGCCCCCCCCCCACTCCAGTGTCCAGCCTAAAAGTGTATACAGCTCATCCTCAACTTACGACTGCAATTGAGCCCAAACTTTCCATTGCTACCTAAAGAAGATAATCGTGAAGTGAGGTTTGCCTCACTTCACGACCGTTCTTGCCACCATTTTGACGTGAATCGCTGCAGTCGTTAAGTTAGTAACACAGTTGTTAAGTGGATCCCCGTGGCCTTTGTTTGTCAGACGGTCGCGAAAGGGGGATCCCATGACCCCAGGACGCTGCAGCCATCATAAATACGAGCCAGTTGCCAAGCGTCTGAATTTTGATCCTGCAGTGGTCGTCACTTCCTTCATTGCCATTGTGACTTGGAACGGTCACTAAACGAACTGCTGTTAAGTCCAGGAGGATCTATAGAGTCCTCTTGAATTTCTCACAAGCCAGCTGTGACCTGAAGTGAAAGACTTTGAACTGAACAAAATGGCGTCCGCCTTCAGAGGTGGTGGCACCGGTTTAAGGTTTTTCCCTCGGTGCTGCTATGAATAAACAATAAAACCCAAAGCCTGCTAGGTCGAAGTGGGTAAAGTTCAGCCTCTCCCTGTTTGCCCTGAGTTTCTTGCAAAATAAACCATCTAGAGGTGTGATCCATTCCTTGATAACCATCATCCTAGTTGACACCCTTGAAATCTTAATATCGCACTGGGTGGTTAGAATATCACGAAGTGGCCAAACACATTTTAGCCTGGCGCGCTGTGCGAATTGAATCTCTTTACTTATGAGGTGGTTGTGTGAATCCAGACATTAATAGAATAAACTGTGATTCGATCATCAATGAGCCAGCATTTAGAATAGAATAGAATAGAATGGAATAGAATAGAATAGAATAGAATAGAATAGAATAGAATAGAATAGAATAGAATAGAATAGAATATTGGAATATTGGAATATTGGAATATTGGAATATTGGAATATTGGAATATTGGAATATAGAGTAGAGTAGAGTAGAGCTGGAAGGGACCTTGGAGGTCTTCTAATCCAGCCCCCTGCTCACAGGAGGACTCATACCATTTCAGACAAGTGACTGTCCAATCTCTTCTTAAAAACCTCCAGTGAGGGAGCACCCACGATTTCTGGTGGCAAGTTGTTCCACTGGTTGATTGTCCTCACTATCAGGAAGTTTCTCCATAATTCCAGGTTGCTTCTGTCCTTGACCACTTTCCAATCACTGTTTCTTGTCCTGCCCTCTGGTGATTTGGAGAATAGCTTGACCCCCTCCTCTGCCTTGTGGCAGCCCCTAAGATACTGGAACGCTGCTATCATGTCTCCCCTGTCTCTTCTTTAGACTGGCCAAACCCAAGTCCTGCTGCCGTTCTTCGTATGTTTTAGTCTCCAGTCCTTGGATCATCTTAGTTGCTCTTCTCTGAATTTTTTCCAAACTCTGAACATATTTTTTGTGATATGGTGGCCAAAATTGGCTGCAGTATTCCAGGTGTGGCCTCACTAGGGTTTTATAAAGCGGTACTAATACTTCGCATGATCTTGATTTTATGCTTCTGTTTATACAACCCAGGATTGTGTTAGTTTTTTTGGCTGCTGCTGCACACGGCTGGCTCAGGGTCTAGTGATCGTCCATTAGGACTCCAAGGTCCCTCTCCCAGTTGCTGTTTTTGAGCCAGATCTCGCCCAGGCTGTATTTGTGCCTTTGGCTTTTCCTGCCTAAATGTAAAACTTTGCTTTTCTCCGCATTGAAACTCACTAAAGCTATTTGTGTGAATCCTTCTACTCCCTTGCAAATGATTGTGCATAGTGATTAGAGAAGTGGGGAAAAACATACCAAATCCTCACTTAGTGGTAATTTTTGCAAAACGAGTTGATGCAGGGCCCAGTCACTCCGTGAAGCCATAATTTATTTTGTAGGTAGTCCTCGACGTTAGCAACCACAATTGAGGCCAAAACATCTGTTGCCAAGCAAGGCAGTGGTTAAGTGAATTTTGCCCCATTTTTACAATCTTTTTTTTGTGTGTTGCTCTGGTTGTTAAGTGAATCACTGCAGTTGTTAAGTGAATTATGTCTTCCTTAATGTAATCTGGCGTCTCCCGTTGACTTTGCTTGTCGGAAGCCATCTGGGAAAGTTACAGGTGACAATCAGGCGACAGTGCAGCAGTCCTAAGTACACGCCAGTTGCCAAGGTCCTGAATTTTGATCAAGGGGGATGCTGCAGTGGTCATGTAAAAGGACGTTCATAAGCCGAGAACTGTCTTTAATTACTTGTTGACAAAGCCACCATGACCTGCAGATCCCATTTTTTGTATCCTTAGTTACGCTGCAGTGAGAAAGAGATAGATAATAATAATAATAATAATAATAATAATAATAATAATAATAATAATAATAATTGTAGTAGAAGTAGTAGTAGTAGTAGTAGTAGTAGTAGTAATAATAATAATAATAATAATAATAATAATAATAATAATAATAATAATAATAATAATAATAATAATAATAATAATAATGTTGGAAGGCACCTTGGAGGTCATTAGTCCAACCCCCTGCTCAGGCAGGAAACCCTATCCCATTCCAGACAAATGGCTGTCCAGTCTCTTCTTAAAGACTTCCAGTGTTGGAGCATTCACCGCTTCTGGAGGCAGGTGGTTCCACTGGTTAATTGTTCTAACTGTCAGGAAGTTTCTCCTTAGTTCTAGGTTGCTTCTCTCCTTGATGAGTTTCCATCCGTTGCTTCTTGTCCTGCCTTCAGGCGCTTTGGAGAATAGCTTGACTCCCTCTTCTTTGGGGCAGCCCCTGAGATACTGGAAGACTGCTATCATGTCCCCCCTCGTCCTTCTCTTCATTAAACTAGACATTCCCAATTCCAGCAACCGTTCCTTGTATGTTTGAGCCTCCAGTCCCCTAATCATCTTTGTTGTTCTTCTCTGCACGCTTTCTAGAGTTTCAACACCTTTTTTACATCATAGTGACCAAAACTGGATTCTGTATTCCAAGTGTGGCCTTACCAAGGCCTTGTAAAGCGGTATTAACACTTCACGTGATCTTGATTCTATCCCTCTGTTAATGCAGCCTAGCACTGTGTTGGCTTTTTTGGCAGCTGCAGCACACGGCTGGCTCCTATTTAAGGGATTGTCCACTAGGACTCCGAGATCCCTCTCACAGTTACTACTATTGAGCCAGGTACCCCCTATACTACACATGTGCATTTATTTTCTCTTGCCTAAATGTAGAACCTTACTTTTTTCACGATAGATAGATAGATAGATAGATAGATAGATAGATAGATAGATAGATAGATAGATAGATAGATAGATAGATAGATAGATAGATAGATAGATGGATATGATCCATATGGATGAATAGAGATAGATAGATAGATAGATAGATAGATAGATAGATAGATAGATAGATAGATAGATAGATAAATAAATAAATAACCTTTATTGTCATTTTTTTTTACTATGGGCACAACAGCACATATTAAAAATGAAACACACAAAGATGTACGATTGCTGCAAATAGGTAGATTTCCGAGGCAGGAAACATAAGAAAATGATAATATAAGCCCTAAAATAGACTTGATAATGGCTACATTTGTGTAACGCCCTCAACCTTATTATTGAGTTAATCCATTTCCTGACTTTGCCCAATATTCTGAATCATTCAGGTTAAGCAAACAATCAGTCAAACAAATTGCTACCCCGAAACAATCAGGATAAAACTAACCAAGCTTAGCCTATGGTACAAATGCAGGGCTTGATTAAGCATTTAATTGACTTGATTAAGCGCGTTGTGTCAGCAGAGCCAATATTAACAAAGACACAACTATAGTTTGACCATGTTCCGTCAGTTTCTGGTCCACTTCAGCCTTTGTTGCTTCTGTTAATTTCAGTGTCACCGTAAGTTGCCTTCTTTTGGTTGTGACTTTGCCTAACCCAACACTGGCCTTTTAGTTTAACATACCCCAATGCATTATAAATATGGGCAAGACTTGGCTCAAAAACAGCAACTGTTTTTGGAGTCCCAATGGACGGTCACTTGACCGTGAGGCAGCCGTGTGCGGCAGCAGCCAAAAAAGATAACATAATCCTGGGTTGTATAAACAGAGGCATAGACACAAGATCACGTGAGGTATTAGTACTGCTTTATAAAACCCTAGTGAGGCCACACCTGGAATACTGCAGCCAGTTTTGGTCACCTTGTCACAAAAATGATGTTGAGATGCTGGAATAAATTCAGAGAAGAGCAACTAAGATGATCCAAGGCCTGGAGACTAAAACATACAAAGAACGGCTGTGGAACTTGGGTTTGGCTAGTCTAAAGAAAAGAAGAAATAGGGGAGACATGATAGCAGAGTTCCAGTATCTGAGGGGCTGCCACAAAGAAGAGGAGGGGGTCAAGCTACTCTCCAAAGCGCCTGAAGGCAGGACAAGAAGCAACGGATGGAAACTCATCGAGGAGAGAAGCAACCTGGAATTAAGGAGAAACTTCCTGACAGTGAGGACAATCAACCAGTGGAACAGCTTGCCACCAGAGATCGTGGGTGCTCCATCACTGGAGGTTTTTAAGAAGAGACCGGACAGTCACTTGTCTGAGATGGTATAAGTTCTCCTGCTTGAGCAGGGGGCTGGACTAGATGACCTTCAAGGTCCCTTCCAGCTCTATTCTATTCTATTCTATTCTATTCTATTCTATTTTATTCCATTCCATGTTTTCTATTCTATTCTATTCTATTCTATTCTATTCTATTCTATTCTATTCTATTCTATTCTATTCTATTCTATTCTATTCTATTCTATTCTATTCTAAATAAAGTTAGCCCTGAACGAACAACCGTAATGGAGGCTGCCCATTGTCGTCCAACGGCATATCGGTTGTTTTGCCATGGTTGTTAAGCGAACACTGCAGTCATTAAGTGAACCAATGGTTTGCTATGGGTAGAGTTTTTCCCCCAAACTGGAAGTAAGTCCAGTTTTCGGCAAAATCATGATTAAAATTGGTCCTCTGACTGCAGGACACTCCAAACAGCCATAAGTGAGCAGGGGGTTGGACTAGATGACCTCCTAGGTCCCTTCCAACTTTATTATTATTATTATTATTATTATTATTATTATTATTATTATTATTATTATTATTATTATTATTTGCCCGAAGTTCACCCTTGTCACCACAGAGGGTGCCAGATGGTCAGATGTTTGAATTCTGCTCATAAGATCTCATTTTGGGGGTTCAGCTCCCTCCAGGTGGATAAGTGGTCGTTTGTAGCGCTGACAAAAATGTATACATTTTTTTTTCAAGCTTTCCAATATTTACAGTCTGGGGCATGGCATTCGGACCAGCAGTCCTTCGGATTTGTAAAGCAAAGCTGCCGAAAGTGCAATACCCCGGGATTGTGATGGATGCAAGCAAAGGTGTCTGCAACTTAACCGGAGCCCCATCAGAACAACAAAGCAGGCATTGTGGTGATCCTGCCGCCAGCAGAGAGCCTCTCTGAACGTGGGTTGTGATGTGGCACACAAATATGTTAAGGGAGGAGCCCTTTCATTATGATGCATGTCTGCTCCCTTGTCCCGTCTTGCTGCTTCACAGACTTATATGTCCGTGCAAGACAGAATTCTACAGCTATATATATATATATATATATTTCAGGTTTTCTGCCAGGGTGGTTTGAGTTCACGAATGAAGGCAGGCCCTTTTTTCCTTGGCAGTTGGGTATGTCACTGCCATGCCTTGCCACCCTCCTCTGGCATGGCGTGGCCGTGGCTTCTTCTCCACCTTGTGAAACTGCCTGAAGTCATAATAATAATAATAATAATAATAATAATAATAATAATAATAATAATAATAATAATAATAATAATAATGATGATGATGATGATGATGATGATGATGATGATGATGATGATGATGATGATGATAGTAATAATAAAGTTGGAAGTGACCTTGGAGGTCATCTAGTCTGACCCCCCGTTCAGGCAGAAAACCCTGTACGATTTCAGGCAAATGGCTGCCCAGTTTCTTCTTTAAAACTTCCAGTGTTGGAGCATTCACAGCTTCTAGAGGCAGGTTGTTCCACTGGTTAATTGTTCTAACTGTCAGGAAGTTTCTCCTTAGTTCTAGATTGCTTCTTTCCTTGACTGGTTTCCATCCGTTGCTTCTTGTCCTGCCTTCTTCAGGCGCTTTGGAGAATAGCTTGACTCCCTCTTCTTTGGGGCAGCCCCTGAGATACTGGAAGGCTGCTATCATGTCCCCCCTCGTCCTTCTCTTCATTAAACTGGACATTCCCAATTCCAGCAGCCTTTCCTTATATGTTTTGGCCTCCAGTCCCCTGATCATCTTTGTTGCTCTTCTCTGTACTCTTTCTAGAGTCTCAGCATCTTTTTTACATCGTGGTGACCAAAACTGGATGCAGGATTCCAAGTGTGGCCTTACCAAGGCCTTGTAAAGTGGTATTAACCCTTCACCTGATCTTGAGTCTATCCCTCTGTTCATGCAGCCCAGCACTGTGTTGGCCTTTTTGGCAGCTGCAGCACACGGCTGGCTCCTGTTTAGGTGATTGTCCACTAGGACTCCGAGGTCCCTCTCACAATTACTAAAAGGGCCAAGTTTGAAGACCCCTGGTTTAAATATTTAAATATTTTTCCTCACGGTCACATGATCAAAATTCAGGCATTTGGGCAGGGGTAGGCAACCTTGGCCCTTTTATGACTGGTGGACTTCAACTCCCAGAATTCCTTAGCCAGCCATGCTGAGGGGAAAGGGAGAGGTTTCCAAGCTGAGCCATGCTGGCTCAGGAATTCTGGGAGTTGAAGTCCACCAGTCATAAAAGAGCCCAGGTTGCCTACCTCGCCCTATACTATACCTGTACATCCTTAAGTGGACAAGTAAAAGCAGCTTCCCTCCTTCTTTAAGCTCCAACGTGGCACCCGTGCTTCGGGATGTGCCATACCTGTCGTGGTTTGCCACCCATTACCTGGGGAGGTAACATAAGGAAAGACGTTGTGGGCATGACCACAGAGGTGTTTGCGCAGCGTGGAGACCATCCTCTCCCTTGAAGCCTGTTCGCCAACCTCTGCTGTAGGTGTTGGGTTTCTCCATTAGCGCTTTGGTTCCCAAATTCCTTTGTCACCTGCTGCCTGCCTCCGGATCTCCACTGTTGTATTGGAGGATTTGGGGATTTTGGGAAAAGTTGTTAGGAGAAGGATTGCCCGATCCAATCCAGAGGACCAGAGATTTAGTCTTCCGGAGATTTGTGCTGGCGACCATCTAAAGTCTAAAGAAAAGAAGGAATAGGGGCGACATGATAGCAGAGTTCCAGTATTTGAGGGGCTGCCACAAACAAAAGGGGGTCACGTTATTCTCCAAAGCACCAGAGGGCAGGACGAGAAACAACGGTTGGAAACTGACCAAAGAGAGAAGCAACCTGGAATTAAGGAGAAACTTCCTGACAGGGAGGACAATTAACCAGTGGAACAGCTGGCCACCAGAAATCGTGGGTGCTCCATCAGTGGAGGTTTTTAAGAAGAGACTGGACAGTCACTTGTCTGAGATGGTATAGGTCCATGGTGGCGAACCTATGGCATGGGTGTCAGAGGCGGCACTGAGAGCCCTCTCTGTGGGCACGTGCACCGTCGCCCCAGTCCTAGGCCTTCAGCTGGGTTTTATAAAACCTTTTCACTTTAGGCCTCCGCCGCTGTGTGCAAAAAACAAAAAAAAAGGTTCAATCAATCAGTCAATTTCAACTTCTCGCAGGGAAAAAAAAATCTTGCAAAGTTGGAATTGATTGATTGAACTTTTTAGTCCCACCCAGTCTGCCGTTACCACCGCAGCCACGCCCACCCAATGGGCCACGCCCATCCAATGGGCCACACCCAGCCAATGGGCCACGCCCACCGGGCATCCGACGATGCATAAGTGGGTTTTGGGTTGCAGTTTGGGCACTCGGTCTCTAAAAGGTTCGCCATCACTGGTCTAGGTTCTCCTGCTTGAGCAGGGGGCTGGACTAGAAGACCTCCAAGGTCCCTTCCAGCTCTATTCTATTTTATTCTCATGGCCAATTTCTGGTGAGAGAGAAGTTCCTCGAGGGTCCGAAAGTTCAGAAGACTAAACCCCTGGTCCCTGGTGTCTTTCCCGAACCAACATTCCCCTATTTCTGCTCAGTCGTTACATTTATTGAAATAATCTTGGATACCTCTTCTTGAGCTGGTTTGTGAAACCAGACACAATTTTCTCTCCCTCCCAGAAAGTCAAGTCAAGTTCCTTAGAGCAGGGGTCTCCAACCTCGGCAACTTTAAGACTTGTGGACTTCAATTCC
>NW_015392007.1:0-1433 GCF_001527695.2 Protobothrops mucrosquamatus | reverse complement strand
TGGGGGCACCCACAGAGAAGGCCCTCCCCCTGGGGGTCGCCAGCCGACATTGCTTGGCCGACGGCACCCTGAGGAGGCCCGCTCTGTGGGAGCGTACCGGTCTATGGGAGGGAATCTGTGGCAGAAGGCGGTCTCGGAGGTAACCAGGTCCGATGCCATGGAGCGCTTTAAAGGTGGTAACTAACACCTTAAAGCGCACTCGGAAGACCACTGGCAACCAGTGCAGCTCGCGCAGAAGCGGTGTTACATGGGAGCGACGAGTCCCTCCCAACACCGCCCGCGCGGCCGCATTCTTTCTCCTTTGACCCACAATGAACACAGCCGTGATGGGGGAACATTTCCTCAGCCCTCAGGAAAACCCAGGTTTGTTTTTCCCTGGGCCACTAAGCTTAGATTAGTCTCGTGGTCTTGAACCTTGGGTGATTTCTGGGGTCAAAACCCTAAACCAGGGGTCTTCAAACTTGGCTCTTTTATGACTTGTGGACTCCAACTCCCAGAATTCCTCAGCCAGCGTGCCTGGCTGAGGAATTCTGGGAGTTGAAGTCCACAAGTAGGGGCCCTTTTATGACTTGTGGACTTCAACTCCCAGAATTCCTCAGCCAGCGTGCCTGACTGAGGAATTCTGGGATTTGAAGTCCACAACCAGGGGTCTTCAAACTTGGCCCTTTTATGACTTGTGGACTCCAACTCCCAGAATTCCTCAGCCAGCGTACCTGGCTGAGGAATTCTGGGAGTTGAAGTCCACAAGCAGGGGTCTTCAAACTTGGCCCTTTTATGACTTGTGGACTCCAACTCCCACAATTCCTCAGTCAGCGTGCCTGACTGAGGAATTCTGGGAGTTGAAGTCCACAAGCAGGGGTCTTCAAACTTGGCCCTTTTATGACTTGTGGACTCCAACTCCCACAATTCCTCAGTCAGCCCTCAGGGCTGGCTGAGGAATTCTGGGAGTTGGAGTCCACAAGTCATCAAAGGGCCAAGTTTGAAGACCCTTGCCCTAAACTCTTAAAATTCTAAAAAAACAAAAAGTCCACGTTGGCAATTCTGGAAACTGAGGCTAGCCAGGTTGAAGGAAGTTGCCTTGGTCAGTAAGCCTTGATTGGGTTAATCCGTGGCTTCCGTCCTTGAGCCCAAAGACAGACTCTTGAGGTCCCTTCCAGCGGCAAATGCAAAATAGCCGATGCCCCGTGAAGGTGAATTGTCTCCTCTTCCATTAACACAAAAAGACACACACATGTCTGTGTGGGAGGAAGAAGAGGGAGGACCCGCAGACACTGGGAAACCGGGTGCTTCTTTGGAGATAATGCTGGGGAAACTGTCCGGTTTCGTATACAGTTCGTTTTTTAACGTCCACCGCGAAATTTGACATGATAATAGCACAGGACGCTAAAGCCTTTTGTAGGCTGGTCAAGCTGACCTCGGGCTACAGCCCAACC
>NW_015392006.1:38046-40216 GCF_001527695.2 Protobothrops mucrosquamatus | reverse complement strand
AGGAACTAATTTGCTGTTCTGAATAATATACTACGGTGTGTTTTGGGAATCATGAACAAAGCCTTTCAACCAATACTGCATCTAAAAACAAGGAATGGAAAAAAGCTTATTGGTTCATGTTGGGTTCCTGTCTCCTTATTTTAGGGTTCTAATTACTTTTCCATTTGACCTCTCAATATTCCAGAACTCATTGAAATCAATAACTTTTTTTCAGTTTTGAAAAAATTACATTGGATCCACAATTTAGTGAATCCTAGTGCAATTAATTTTGTATGAAATGGTGTTCTCATTCTCTTTATGTTACCATGATGTAGATAATGTAATTTGCCTTTGCATAATGTTGCTTGCAGAGGATATAATTAAATAGTAGTCAAGAACAATCCCCCAACCCTATTTGTCTAGTTTAAGTCTTTCTTTCAATTGTAAATATGGAAACCAATGGAAAACACGTCCTTCTGATCCCAAATCCTCTTTAGATTTGAGGATAGGGTCACCATAATTAAAATATATTATTTAACCATAAATCTACCAGTCTGGCCTCACCAGCATTTCTTTTCTAAAAAAAAAAAGCTTTCTGGAGAGACAGCCAAATTTTATATTACTTTATATTTATTCTAAACTCTTAGGATGGCACGTCAAACAAAGTGATTACTAAAATCAACATTTACTTTAACCTTATCAGACCATAAATAGCCGTGTCATCCAAATCTTAATTCTGACCCGCTAACTCGAATTACTTCTTATTTTGGAGAGTCACCCATTCTTTTAGCCATATAGAACAATGAGCATCAGAACATAGGGATTTCTTAGCAGTAACTAGTTACCAACATCATGATCTATCAAAATAATGTGTTAGCCTTAAAGTTTTAATTCCAAAATACGTAGGCTGCTCCTGAATTGTTTTTTCTGATAGTAGACAAATGCAAGGAGAATAGGATTTCCAGAGTTTTTTCAACCCATAGGGAGAATTTGAGAGGCAATTCTCTGTATGTATTATCCTGCATTAAAAATTTTAGAGGACATTGAGATAGCTCACCTTTAGGTTTAAGGTTTTTCTTCTTTGCTTAAGCAAAAGATTTATATATCATTGATAAAATGATGCAATGTTTATCTGTTCACTGTTAAATCCGCAGGATAGTCTTACTGCTAAATTTTGTATGCAATAATATTTCTGTGAAACAATGACCAAGTATTATGCTGCTCTTTATGTTAAGTTTAATTTTTGGTTTAAGGAAATTTGATTTGCTGTGTAGCTTTTGCTTTAAGGACTCACCATTCAGTGTGTTGAAAATGAAGCACTTGTTACTTGGACGTCTTATTCTGATTACAATAGGTGTTGGTATTCCAGTATTTTATGCCCTGTCTGTAGCGCCATGGAAATCACATTGTGGGAAACAGAAGGGAGTTCATCATTTTCTACACATTTATTATACTGTGATTAGCCTCCACAAGTTTGTTCACATTATTCACAAGGGTGTGGGATTGCATTATAGGAAAATATCTTTAGAATCAGAATCATAAAGCTGGAAGGGACTTGGAAGTCTTCTAGTCCAACTCTCTGCTCAAACCAGGAGATCTTATATCATCCTAGTCAAATGGTTGTCCAGTTCAGTTTTGAAAACCTCCTGTGATGGAGTTGCCACATCCCTAGGAGGGAAGCTATTTTATTGATTAATTGTTCTTACTGTCAGAAAATTTCTCCTTACTTCTTGGTTGGATCTCTCTTTAACAAGCTTCCACCCATTACTTCTTGTCCTGCCTAAGATTACATTCAGTGGGTTCTGAAATTACATCTGCCAGCTCCTTCAAAATAGCTGATTTGTAGTCATCCAGGGTAGATAGGCATTTCCTTACTAATTCGTTGCCTATTTTGACTTGTATACCTGTTCTGTCTCCCTTGTTTCTGCTTTAGATAGGTTGGGCTGCTTTTTCCTTTTGCTTAAAAACAGATGCGAAGAAGAAATTAAGCAGTTCTACTTTCTCCCTGCTGCCCGTCGCCTTCTTGCCATTTACTTGATGAGAAACTTAATTCTTTGAAATACTTAAATGCTTTGTACATTTTAAAACAGGATAAGTCTTCTTATATCAGGTCTAATGCATCTGAACTTGGTGGGTATTTATCATACTTCTGGGTTAAAGTTCTATCAAGACAAGAAAAACTGGTTTCCTA
>NW_015392006.1:19195-37415 GCF_001527695.2 Protobothrops mucrosquamatus | reverse complement strand
TTCTACTTTCTCCCTGCTGCCCGTCGCCTTCTTGCCATTTACTTGATGAGAAACTTAATTCTTTGAAATACTTAAATGCTTTGTACATTTTAAAACAGGATAAGTCTTCTTATATCAGGTCTAATGCATCTGAACTTGGTGGGTATTTATCATACTTCTGGGTTAAAGTTCTATCAAGACAAGAAAAACTGGTTTCCTACAGAATATCACTATTGGGTGACACTTCTGTTAAATCTTTCAGAAAAGCAAGATCCTGGAGAGCGATTTGACTCCGTGAATTGGTTCTCATGGTTAGCATGAAGAATAAGGAGTGTGAATGAGTACAAGTTGTTCCAATGTTTAAAGATCTGGCTATGCTTGTAATTCTCAGACAATGCACTATACTGTAGCTTGGAGAAACACAAACAGGAGTTCTGTCCTTAAAATGTTGCCAGCATTGTTGTATGAGAAGTGCGCAGAGAGAAATTGACTCCTTTCTTTTATCTGTCTCCAAAATACTTTCCTCAGTTTCTGATATAGCCTTTTTCCCTAGAGCAGGTAGTCCTTGACTTACAACAGTTCGTTGAGTGACTGTACAAAGTTACAACAGTACTGAAAAATGTGAGTTATGACCGTTTTTCAAAGATACGACCTTTGCAGCATCCCCATGATCATGTGATCAAAATTCAGACGCTTGGCAGCTGGTTCATGTTTATAACCATTGCTGTGTCCCGGGGTCATGTGATCAATTGTGATCATAAGTCGAGGACTACCTATATTTCTAAACAAACCCTTAGAACAGGAAAAGTTGTGGCAATGGGGTTTTGCAGAGTATGGCATTGCAAAAGGAAGAATCTCTCCCAGCATCCTGAGTTTTTCTTTGATAAAAAAGAAACATCACTTTTTTTGCAGATGGAAGAGTGTTCTGTGGAGTCACTTCCTCTTAATCCTGGCATTTGAATGAGAGTAACACCCTGGTTTATTTTCTGGCAGTTACTAGAGAAAAGTGAAAAACAATGTAAAAGGAATATATTGTCCTAAGCTTATCTCTTGACCATAAAACATTGAGGTGTGGAAGTAGACTTACTAAACTTTTCTTCTTTGAGGTAAATCAATCTTTCAAGGTAGACCAAATTAAATGCTATTAAAAAGGAGAATCAACTTTTAGATAGAAATCTTTAGCATTAAGTATAGTACTCTAAATTATTCTACTTAATGTAGGATCATATACATTGGAAAAGAGAAATTATAGTGCTGTTCTGATCCATAGAGTTAGCAAGTGCAAATGATACAATCACTATTAGCTCTGGAGAAGTTGGGTTCATATGCAACACAAAAGTAAATTCAGCAGACCATAGTTATCTAGATTCACACAACAGTCTAAGCATAAACCATGATTATGGACCAAAATGTCAGGTTCACATATTATAACTCCGGATGACATGTCATGGTCTTCTTTTTCACTGTATGTTAACTTAAACTTGAACCTTAGTTTTGATCCTGCTTTTGGGAGTTTGTTTCATCTTACATTGTTCCCATAAGGTGATTATTGAAATTTGGAAAAATGTTTGAGTAGTATATTTAATTTTTTTTAAAGGAAATACTGAAAAATGACGAAAGATAGCTAAGTTGGGAAAATGCTGTGACTAAATACTATTCAGCGTATGAATGTGACATTTGAATAAGTTTGTTTCTGCTCTTAGGCGCTTCGTCTGAGTAATGCAGCCATGTCAAAAACGACAACCGGTCAGATTGTAAATCTTTTGTCAAACGATGTGAATAAATTTGATCAGGTAAGCCCTAAGGGAGGCACACATTTTGAATGATTTAGCTTAAGAGTGATCTTAGGTAGTGGCATTTTCTTTTTATTCATAGCAAGATAGAATGAAAGTCCTTGGGTTTGCTTGTATGTGTATGCAGTGGATAAAAATGTTTTTAAAGGCTATATCGAATCCTTTGTGGGGTGCATCTTATATTGCGGTGATTTCCAAGCAGTTGTCTTCTTAGAATGGAGGATTGTGATAAGAAGAATAACTTATACAGGTAGTCCTCGACTTACAACAGTTCACTTAGTGCAGGGGTAGGCAACCTTGGCTCTTTTATGACTCGTGGACTTCAACTCCCAGAATTCCTGAGCTAGCATGGCTGGCTCAGGAATTCTGGGAGTTGAAGTCCACGAGTCATAAAAGAGCCAAGGTTGCCTACTCCTGCATTAGACTAAACTGGCTCATGTTGGCTTTTAAAAACTGCCAAGGGTATCTATGATTCATTCAAGGATACTGCAGTGGCAGAACAATAAGTCCCCTTCAAACTGGGCTTCACTCCTTGTGAGCTAAGAGATATGTCTATGTAAGATTTCTAAGCAATATTAGAAAGTTGATTTGCCACTCTCTTCTTTTAGGGTAGCTTTTAAGCATCCTAGTCTCAGCTATAGTTATGATATTTCATGGTAGCCAAGAAAGTATGAACCAGACGTGACTGTGTTTAGTTTTTTGAGATCATTCAGCTAAGCGCAAAGTTCATTATTTTAACCTTGGGCAGCTCATTTTGCTTAAATCTGCCTGTAGATGATTTTGTATAGATTAAAAGTAAATATGCTGGTTTCATGAGATATGGGTTAGAACTCTCACAAACCAGACAGGATTAAACTCTGTCATGCGAAGGTTTTCTTAAATGTCCAGGGTAAATTTTATACCATTAAATAGACAGTAATATGTAGGAGGTATTTTGGCTCATGTGGCCTCAGATGTGGAGATGATCACAGATGATAAATGTCAGGCTAAAAAAGAAGCTATATTTCAGATGGTGCAGGCAGTTGCTGAGGCCTGGAGTTCCATCTTAGTAAGGAGCAATTCCAAGACTAGAGTGACATGCAGAATTCCCAAGGCATTGAAGGAACAACAACTTTTTTATATATATAACCTAACATATCCAGATATTGATCATTTCTGGGTCCCACAGGACTTTCCCCCATGCGCACAATAGACTGGTCGCTGTCGTGATTTTTCTATTTTCAGTTCATTTTGTGAGTCATGTGTATTTCTTTTTTGCCTAGGTGACTATTTTCTTGCATTTCTTATGGGCTGGACCCCTTCAGGCAATAGCTGTGACTGTCCTTTTGTGGCTTGAGATTGGCCCGTCCTGCCTTGCAGGGATGGCGGTGCTGATTATTCTTCTTCCCTTGCAAACCTGCATGGGCAGGCTCTTCTCAGCTCTGAGGTAAGAGTGATTGGCATCTTGTTCCTTCAGAGTGATTAAAAAAAACTCTTTCAACTCAGCATGGATAGTTGTTGTAGTTTGTGTTTTTCTTTTTTTTTAATTTTTATTTTTCCTGAAAAATAAAAATAAAACTGAAAAAATACATTTTTCCCTTAACAAAACTGTGTTATACATCTCCTATATATTATTTACAATTTATTTACATCAGTAATCATATCTTTTTCTTTCTTTATTCTAGCCAATCATAACATTTGTTCCATATTTCATAAAATTCTGTTGCCTCCTTGTCTTTTAATTCTAGCGTAAGTTTATTCATTTCCATGCATTCAAGAATTTTGTATATAATCATATCATTTGTAGGTATGTTTTCACCCTTCCAACACTGAGCATATACTATACGGGCTGCTGTCAATATATGTATAATGATGTGTTGGAGTTGCTTTTTGATCTTTAAATTTATTATACCCAGAAGAAATAGTTCAGGTTTGAATTCAATTTGCACCTTGGTTATCTCCTGTATCCAGTGCCCTATCCGTTCCCAATAGCTCTTTGCTTTGGGGCACAGCCACCACATGTGATAGAATGTTCCTTCCTTATTTTTACATTTCCAGCATTCCGGATTCATATTTTTGTACATTTTGGCCAATCTCGCCAGTGTTAAATGCCATCTATAGAACATTTTGTATTGATTTTCCCTATATGCAGTTGACAGTGTCAGTTTGCAATTTATGTTCCATAATCTTTCCCATTCTTCCAGATTTATATTTCGGCCCACATTTCTCGCCCATGCGATCATTGGCCCTTTCACTATTTCTTCCTCCAGATCTACCTCTAATAAATATTTGTAGGTTTTTGTAGTTTGTGTTTTTCAAAGGTTATATACTTTGAACAAAAAGGTTCAAAAACATGTGTTTGCTAACTCTGGCACCAGTGGAATAGAGATGTTCTTTTAATTTCATCTTTATTATATGTTCAAAGACATACACAAGACCCAAAGTATGCTTTTCTCCCCAAGGCAAATTACAAAGCAGAATTTTTTTAAAAAAGTTACAGAACTTGGAAAAATGAACATAGAGAGGGGCAGAATTCATGACTTGTAAATTTTGATTACATTTATTAATTAGTGTTTCTTTTTAAATGTCTGGGTTTGGACAGCCTAGCATGAAGCATGCAAGACATGTGCAATGTGAAAAAAAACTGTCCTGCAAGTGAGGGATCCTCTTTGTGATTCTGGATGACTTTGTGGTTCCTTCCTGTGCCCAGAAGCTTTGAGAGGACAACCTCTGGCAGATCCATACAGGCAGGCTTGCACCAGCATCTCCAGGGTGGTGTGAAAGCCAAGCTCCTGGGCCTCTGGGGACTGGCAGAGAACTTGCAGAGCCCTCCTTGGTGTAAGCAGTTCTGCTAGGACCTCAGTTCTGCCCCTTCCTCCTAGCTGGCAGGTAAGGGTTGCTTAAGAAGGCAGGCATGCCATTGGGTGCTGCAGGCATTCCTCAATCCTGTCAGGATTTGCTGCTGCTTCTCTCATCTGCTCCATTTTTCCAAGCAGCCATTCCCTCATCCAACAGCTGCGGAGAGCAAAAAGGCCCCAAGCAATACAGGCCTGGCCTCCTGGCCTCTTCATCCTGCTTTTTAGCCTTCTCCAGGTCTGGGAGGCTGCAAGCAGAGCAAGAGAGGATGGGCCAGCTGATGTAGGAATGTTAGTAAGTGGGATGGGCTAGGACCGTGGTGGCGAACCTATGGCACCATCAATCAATCAATTTCAACTTCTCATGGGGGAAAAAAAGATCTCGCAAAATTGGAATTGATTGATTGAACTTTTTAGTTCCACCCAGTCTGCCATTCCCACCGCAGCCACGCCCACCCAATGGGCCACACCCATCCGGCACCTGATGATACATAAGTGGGTTTTGGGTTGCAGTTTGGGCACTCGGTCTCTAAAAGGTTCGCCATCACTGGGCTAGTAAGTAGCTGAGAAAGAGGCAAATGTATTCCGGAGCAAGGGGATGATAAATATGCAGGCCTGTGGTTTGAGAACCTTTGCTTTAAGTAAAAGAGGAATTAATAGGAAGATTTAAAAGCACACATTTAATTGAGTGGGACTACTAGATCACTGTTGAAAACATCTTTAAGACTACTAGCTTCCAATTTAAGAGATCCCTTTCAACAGTCAATGCCATTCTGTCATTCAAGGTGCAGGTAGTCCTTGACATATGAACACAATTGGAATCAGAGCTTGGGGTGCAATCATTAAGTGTCAACACAATTTACAACCTTTTTTGCGACAATCATGCAGTGAATCAAGTTGTTAAGCAGATCTGACTTCCCCCGTTGACTTTGCTCATCAAAAGCCCCCCAGGGAAGTTCGCAAATGGTGATCACGGAGACACTGCAACCCTCATAAATACATGCTGGCTGACAAGAGCCTGGGTTTTGATCACATAACTGCAGGGATGCTGCGACAGTCATAAATGTGAGGACTACTTGTAAGGCAGCCCCAGCGTTAACTTCAAAAGATTGTTAAATGAATGATCGTAGGTCAAGGACTATCTGTATACAGTTGCTGTTCCTGAACATGACTGTATGTTCAAACGTGGGTGAGGATATGTGTTTTCTCTACACCTGGGATTCTTTTCTAAACTAACCTCTAAAGATACTATATGATTAATGTTCAGCCAGACTCTAGGAAAAAAGGTCTTGCGATATAAAAATGGTAGATATGGTGAGATGTAGAACCTTGGACATGATAAAGAAAATCTAGAAATGAGAGGAACATAGAACTCAGAGAAGGCAGGGATCATACAGGTAGTCCTGTTTTGGAATGGCTTACAACCATTCATTCAGTGATTGTTCGAAGTTACAATGGCACTGAAAAAAGTGGCTTATGACTGTTTTTCACACAACTGTTGTAGCATCCCTATGGTCATGTGATTAAAATTTAGATGCTTGGCAGAGGAGAAACGTAGCTGAGCTTCTGGTTGGACCACCATTGCATTTGAACTGCCTAGAGGCTGCTGGGAGGAACTGCAAGCTGTGAGTTATAGGGTTAGCAGTGCATGTTACAGAGGTGTGTGTGGACAAGAATATCAACCTAGCTGTCAAGCAAAATCAAGCTTTTAATAGTGAATGCCACACCAAGTGCACTAATCAAACAGGTGGTAAGAAAATAGAGGAACTCAGGTACCACATAGGTTATGTAGAAAGTAAACACAGGGTCAGTCATAAAGGACTCAAATGTCTATACACCAACGTAGAGAGTATGAGCAATAAACAGGGTGAACTAGAAATTCAGGTAAATGAGGGCAGATATGATATTATTGCCATTACGGAAACTTGGTGGGATGAAACCCACAAATGGAACACACAGCTAGAGGGATTTAAATTATTTAAAAGAAACAGATCAAATAAAAGAGGAGGTGGAGTTGCTCTCTATATAAGAAATAACTACATCTCTACAGAAATAGAGCACAACAATGATGAAAGCTGTCTCAAATGCATTTGGGTCAATATAAAAGGGGAAAAAATGACATTGCCATAGGTGTGTACTATAGGCCACCCAACCAAATAGAAGAAATAGATGAACTTTTTGCTAGTCAGCTAACTAAGGTATGTAGGAAGCACATCACAATAGTTATGGGGGACTTTAATTACCCTGACATCAACTGGGAGACAAACTCTGCACCAAGTGGAAGATCAAACTGATTCCTGACAAACCTAGCAGACAACTTTGTCTGCCAAAAAGTAGAGAAGGGAACTAAGGGAAGTTTGTAGTGGGGTGCCCCAGGGCTCTGTTCTGGGCCCAGTGCTCTTTAACATCTTGATCAATGATTTGGATGAGGGGATAGATGGGGAAGTCATCAAATTTGCAGTCGACAACAAGATGGCAGGAATAGCCAACACTCCAGAAGATAGGCTTAAGATACAGAAGGATCTTGACAGACCTGAACATTGGGCGCTATTTAACAAAATGAAATTCAATGGTGAAAAAAGTAAGGTTCTACATTTAGGCAAGAAAAACCAAATCACAGTTATAGTATAGGTGGTACCTTGCTCAATAGTAGTAACTATGAGAGGAATCTCAGATCCTAGTGGACAATCACTTAAATATGAGCCAGCAGTGTGCTGCAGCTGCCAAAACAGCCAACACAGTGCTGGACTGCATTAACAGAGGGATAGAATCAAGATCATGTGAAGTGTTAATACCACTTTACAATGTCTTGGTGAGGCCACACTTGGAATACTGCATACAGTTTTGGTCACCACGATGTAAAAAAGATGTTGAGACTTTAGAAAGAGTACAGAGAAGAGCAACAAAGATGATCAGGGGACTGAGGCTAAAACATATAAGGAATGGTTGCTGGAATTGGGTATGTCTAGTCTAATGAAGAGAAGGACGAGGGGTGACATGATAGCAGTGTTCCAATATCTCAGGGGCTGCCACAAAGAAGAGGGAGTCAAGCTATTCTCCAAAGCACCTGAAGGCAGAAAAAGAAGCAACAGATGGAAACAAATCAAGGAGAGATCCAACCTAGAACTAAGAAGAAATTTCCTGACAGTTAGAACAATTAATCAGTGGAACAACCTGCCTCTAGAAGCTGTGAATGCTCCAACATTGGGAGTTTTTAAGAAGAGACTCGACAACCATTTGTCTGAAATGGTATAGGGTTTCCTGCCTGAGCAGAGGTTGGACTAGATGACCTCCAAGGTCCCTTGCAACATCATCATCATCATCATCATCATCATCATCATCATCATCATTATCTGGCATGTATTTACGAGGGTTGCAAGTTCATGTGATCCATCTTTTGAGACCTGACAAGCAAAGTCTATTGGGAAGTCAGATTAACAGCTATGTTACTAATTTAATAACATGCAGTGCTTCATTTAACAACTGGCAAGAAAGGTTGTAAAACAGGGCAAAACTCACTTAACAATTGTCTCAGTTAGCAACAGAAATTTTGAGCTCCGTTGTGGTCGTCAGCCAAGGATTACCTGAATTTGAACTGAAGGTAGAAAATATTTCTCAATTTTTTTTCTGCAAAACATGTTCTCAGGTCTTTCTGAGCTACTTTATACTTGTAATTGTATATAATATACATTTATAATTCATAATTGCAAATCTTCAGATTAGAAATGTAGACCTGGGACTAGTTGTTACTTCTGCAAGTATTTCAAGGTTGAATACTGTGTGACTGACTCTCAGGGCAGCTGAGCTGTGGAATGTTTCAGTTTTGTAGCAAAACAAGGAAGTTTTGAGAAGGTGGAGACTTTCTTCATGTTTTTAAAAATAACAGATTGTACAGTGCGCTGGTTGAATTTCCATCCTTTTAGGGGATATTCTTTATAATTTGCTATTTCATTTAGTTATGTGATTTTTAAAATGTATAGCACATTTTCAGTAGTTTCAAATTATTATGATTATTAGATAATCTTATTAATATTTACAGCATTTTGTCGAATTGTTCAGGAGCGTATGTCTGCTGTCTTATGGATGTTACCCTGCATAATCCTAGTATTTTAAGCTGGAAGATAAGATTTTTCAACTTTGCACTCTTTACTATTTTGCAGTAATCTTCTTTATCGGTAATCATAGTAAATATAAAAAAAGCAAACAAGAAAATCAATATATATTCATTTACATGTTCATCTAGATGCCTGCATAAAAATATTTGGGACTAAACCTGAGATCTGGCAAATATTCATGAGGAGAATTCCAGCACTGTGAAATATTAAACTTGGTCCTCTGTTTATCTATTAAAGAACATTTCTCAATAATCCATGACCTTCCACACTGCAGTTAGTTGATTGCTTTGTTGTTGTTAGACACCAAGAGAGAAAACATAGAATCATAGAATTATAAGGCTGGAAGGGACCTTGGAGGTCTTCTAGTCCAACCCCCTGCCCAAGGCAGGAATCCTTAAAGCATCCTGGACAAATGGATGTCCAATCTTTACTTTAGACCAGAGTTCATAAGTTTGCACTTTGCTGTAAAAGCACCCTTGAAGGTATATCTACTTTAAACTCCATCTATGGACTTATCTATTATCTTACATTATCTATCCATCTATATACAAATTCCATAAATTCCAAATTCTTATTCCACTAATCGTTTCTAGTTGTTATTGCAGTCCTTTACCTGACTGTAGTTCCTTTTGCTATTATTAGTCTCTCATTAATTTGAAGGAAGATAGATAGTGAATAAGTGGTCATTTTTGTCTCCTGCTTATGGCTTTACTCCTGAGAATGAGCAACAGGTAATAGATTCTACTAACTGTTACTATTTATTCTATACCTATATGCCTTCTACTAGGATGTCATACTCTCAGAGATGTCTGACTAGGCCAGTCCCAATCCTTGCTTATGTATATCTTCAATTCTTCAAAGCAGTATGGCTTATTGATTGATGCTATGTAAAAGAATCCACTAAATCTAGATAAGCTTTTTTTCATAAGCACCTTAAGTTCATTCACATATGTATTTTAAGTTTTGTTCACTACATCATTATATCTGTTTATGTATTCCTTAACTTTTACTTGGGGGGAAGGAGGAGAATGTTTTTTAATTATTGAAACAGCACAGAAATTCTCACATTAGATAAATGAAAATGTCTGAATAAAAGCCTTTATTGGTCCAATATGAATTTAGAATTAGAGGGTTTTTTTTAAAAAAAAGTTTATAGCTGCCTATTTTTTCTTCAGGAGCAGGACTGCAGCTTTCACAGACGCAAGGATCAGGACTATGAATGAGGTTATAACTGGAATGCGAATAATAAAGATGTATGCCTGGGAAAAGTCATTTGCTGAACTTGTGAACAATATGAGAAGGTGATTTTATATCTCACAGAAATTCTATACCTATGTTGTTTTTTACTTGATTTTTAGCTACAGGGTGATACTATGTAATGCAGGATTTTTTGAATCACAACAAAAGAATCTGAGAATGTTGTGGGGTAAATAAAACCTGTTTTCTCCCTGATCATACAGTGTCCCTTCCTGTAATAAGTAAGATTTATGATTTAACGTAGCAATAAACTGAAATATATCACCATTTTTTCAAAATCTAAAACATAAAATAAAATGCTATGTTGCTTCCATGTCTAATTCTCTGAAAATTTGAAAATACATTTCAAAACATTTATTTCTTCTTAGATTCCTATCCCTTCTTTGCCATAGGACACGAATTCCTAGGCCTTTGCATGTCCCTTTCTGATATTTTAGAAACCTCATGTCTCCTCATCCAAGTGCGCGTTAAATTGAGAAAAAATATACATTGGACATTCATCTTACCAGCCATTGGCTTATAATCTACCCATCAGCTCATCCAACCCTGATCTTCCTGCGCACACCTGTGGATTTTCCCACCACATATCTGCGGATGTTTATGTCAGTTTGGTCTAGTGCTTAAGGCAATAGGCTAGAAATCAGACAAGAATGACTTATAGTCCTGCCTTAGGCATGAAAGCCAGCTAAGTGACTTTGGACCAGTGACTCTATCTCAGCCCAACTCACCTCACTGAGTTGTTGTTGTGGGGAAAATAGGAGGAGGGAAGAGTATTAAGTATGTTCATTGCTTTGGGTTATTTATAAAAATAATTAATAACAGTGAGATTAAAACAAACAAGCAAATATTTGCAGGGCTTCTCTCCCTTTCATTAGCCTTCTCAGCTCCACCATTCTTCAAAGTTTAAAATTACAAATTTTAATGCTAATAATGGTTTTAAAAATGCATATCCTGCCACCCCATTTGGGATTTGTTCATGCCCCTGAGCAAATCACACCCTCCGGTTTGGGGTTCCCTATTCTTGAAGCTCAAAGGTAAATATATCCATTCTCTCTTCCCGTTTTCTGTGAGGTAGGTTGGGCTAAGAGAGAGTGGCTGGCCTCAACTCATTTATTTATTTAGCAGATTTCTATCTCCAACCATGATGAAACAGCTGGGCAGCTGGGCAGCTCACAACAACAGTATAACTATAAAATCAGTAAGAATTATATTTAAAAAAAAACAAACTAAAAAATCTGGTACGTCTATCAATCTCCCAGGGTGCCCCAACCCCTCCCCCACAATAGCCTCCACCACTCTAGCCCAGTGCCTGGGTAAAGAGCCAGGACTTTAATGGCGTTCCGGAAAGCTAAGAGGATGAATGAAGGCCTGCCTGATTACCATGGAGATGGTTTTTCATAAGGCAGAAGCAACCATGGAAAAGGCACGATTGCTAGGTCCCATTAGATGGCACTGTTTCAGGGAAGGAACCTGGAGCATGACCATTTTATATGACCTAATGCAGGGGTAGGCAACCTTGGCTCTTTTATGACTCGTGGACTTCAACTCCCAAAAGTCCTGAGCCAGCATGGCTCAGCTTGGAAACCTCTCCCTTTCCCCTCAGTATGGCTGGCTCAGGAATTCTGGGAGTTGAAGTCCACCAGTTCTAAAAGAGCCAAGGTTGCCTACCCCTGACCTAATGGGAGGGGCAGATAGTCTCATGAAGAGATGGTCCTGAGTAACATGGGCCTATGCCATGTGGGGCTTTAAAAGTGATAACTGGCATCTTGAATGGCATCCAGAAGGAAAATTCAAGCCAGTGGCACTCACACAATAGGGGCTTTACATAGGCAAACCAAGAGCTGCCAAGTACTGTGTATACTGTGGCATTCTGGGCCAGTTGTAACTTTTGGATGGTCTTCAAGGGCAGCCCCATGTGGAGTGCACTGAAATAATCCAAACAAGAAGTTTCTGTGCTTCCATAGCTGAGACTTGAATGGAACCTGGCTGCTTAAGGCATTGTGGAGTCGATGATGCGGTATATGCTACTGTTGTTTTGATGTTATTACTGATGCTGAATTGGTGTTTTTTTTTAATAATGTGGGCTTTCTTCTTACTTAGTTTTTCTAAACCTTTTAGATTTGCTTGGTTGAAGTGTCTTAAAAATACTTGCAATACACAAATACATAGCGTGTTTTATCAAAATTATTAAAATTCAATTTCAGAAAGGAGAT
This sequence comes from Protobothrops mucrosquamatus, assembly GCF_001527695.2. Lineage (NCBI taxonomy): Eukaryota > Metazoa > Chordata > Lepidosauria > Squamata > Viperidae > Protobothrops > Protobothrops mucrosquamatus. Next base: position 25,224 of record NW_015392006.1, on the reverse strand, counting down.
TTCAGTGGTTCTTAAGACTTCTTACCTCCGGGGAATGAACTTGGCATCCTTCTACATTGCCAGCAAAATCACAGTATTTATGACGTTCATGACCTACGTGTTGCTGGGCAATCCGATTTCAGCGAGTCGGGTGTTTGTCGCTGTCTCTCTGTATGGTGCAGTGAGGCTGACAGTCACTCTCTTTTTCCCGGCAGCCATTGAGAAAGTGTCTGAAGCATTGGTCAGCGTTAGACGAATCAAGGTATTACCAAAAGGGGACATTCAGTTGAATTTAATGGCAGCATTAGAAATAATTAACAAATTGGTAGCTCATGCTTTTTTTCTAGGCAAGCCTCCGTCTTTTATAGCTAGAGAAAGAGAATGAATAAATATTTGCCTTATGTAATTCCCTAAGGGTAATTCTTAATTGTTACGGATGATTAATTGCTTAGAAGTTGAATTTATGGTGCTTTTTATTGACTAAGGATGTTTAACTGAATGAGCCTAAATGATTTTCAAGGTAATGGGAATGATTATGGATTAGGGACAAGAATAGAGGCACAGTTTTATCAGATAATTTGAAATACAGGGAAAAATACAGAAAAAAAAAACTTTGGAAATACAGAATTATAGTGCAACACTTTTTAAATCACCCTTGATCAATAAACAGCAAATAGATTCTATTGCAAGGGTCTCCTTCATTCCCATTATTTGGATCTGTAATAGAATGTAGGAACAATTCCACTAAATATCTTCACCCAGACATTGTAATAAGGCTTTAGAAACCTGCTAAAAATGATGACAGGCTTTGTCCAGCCCATGAACTGCACATTCAGCACCTCTGCAAAGTTAATAAGAAGAACCAGGCCTTTGACAAGGAGGTTGGAAAATCAATGCCAGGGCTACCAGAGGAAGAAAGTGTCTTTTGCATATGAGAATTTCACTGTATCAGGCATTATGAGGCCATTATAATATTCTGACTCTTAATGGCTTAGAATAGAAGTCATAGAATAACAGAATTGAAAGGGACTTTGAAGGTCTTCTAGTCCCAACCCCTTGCTTGAGCAAGAGACCCTACATCATTCTAGATAAATGGTTGTCCAATGTCTTCTTGAAAATCTCCAGTGATGTAGCACCCACAACTTCTGGTGGCAAGCCGTTTCATTGATTAATTGATCTCACTGTCAGGAAATTTCTCCTTAGTTCTAGTTTGGATAACTATTTAACAGTTTCCACCCACTACGTCTTGTCCTGCCCTCAGGTGCTTTGGAGAATAGGTCAACCACATTCAACATGTAGTCCTGAATGGAACTATACATATCTACATGGATGGACGTAAGCAATGGGCGACTCCAAGGTTCTGTCTTAGGCCCAGTACTCTTCAGCATCTTCATAAATGATTTAGATAAGGGAATAGAAGGTACACTCATCAAATTTGCAGATGATAATAAATGGCAGGGATAGCCAACATCCCAGAAGATAGACTCAAAATCCAGCAGGATCTCAACAGACTTGAACACTGGACCCTATCTAACAAAATGAAATTGAGTGGTGAGAAAAGTACGGTAAGGTTTTACATTTAGGCAAGAAAAACCAAATGCACAGGTACAGATTAGGTGAAACTTGGCTCAACACCAGTAACTGTGAGAGGGATCTTGGAGTCCTAGTGGACAATCACCTAAATATGAGCCAGCAGTGTGCTGCAGCTGTCAAAAAAAGCCAATGCAATCCTAGGCTGCATTAACAGAGGGATAGAATCAAGATCCCGTGAAGTGTTACTACTGCTTTATAATATGCTTGGTAAGACCACATTTGGAATATTGCATCCAGTTTTGATCACCACTATATAAGAAAGATGTTGAGACTCTGGAAAGAGTGCAGAGAAGAGCAACAAAGATGATTAGGGGGTGGAGGCTAAAACATATGAAGAATGGTTGCAGGAATTGGGTATGTCTAGTTTAGTGAAAAGAAGGATTATGGGAGACATGATAGCAGTGTTCCAATATTTGAGGGCTATCACAAAGAAGATGGGGGTCAATCCATTTTCCAAAGCAGCAGAAGGCAGGACAGGAAGCAATGGATGGAAACTAATCAAAGAGAGAAGCAACCTAGAACTAAGGAGAAATTTCCTGACAGTTACGGGTTGCCTTCAGAAGTTGAGTGCTCAATCACTAGAGATGTTTAAGAGATTGAACAGCCATTTGTCCAGAATGGTATAGAGTCTTCTGCTTGAACAGGGGGTTGGACTAGAAGACCTCCAAAATCCCTTTCAACTCTGTTATTCTGTTATATATTATAGTGCGTTTTTTTTAAATCTTCTTTTTTGTTGTGCACAGTTGAGCGTGGGATGTAGTAAGTAGGATTCAGTGCCTATCATTGCAGAAGGCTGTGTGAGGCAAACTCACAACTGCTCCTTGGATATATGAAGGCACAGAAAAAAAAGTTAGAATACCACTTTTCATTCCTGTTGATAATCAGATCTTCATTTGCTATACATGGAATATTGTAAATTATAAACTAAACTATTAGTTAACCATGTTCAAAGTCATAATAAAATAATAACACTAGATCAGTATGTATTTAAAAAGAAACATTGACTTTGTCAGAAAATTATTATTATTTTTCTAATTAACTCAGTTTCCCTACGGAAATGTTCTTTGAATATATGGAAAGCCTTTGATTATGTGAACGTATTTCAGCAAAAAATAAATTAATCTTTTCTGTTTTGTGCTTATACGATCTTCTTTTTTCTTTCCACTGATGCAGAACTTTCTAATCCTTGATGAAGTTTCTCAGTTCAGACCACAACTCAAAAGTAACAGTGAAAATCCTATCCTTAATGTACACCATTTAACTTGCTCCTGGGACAAGGTAAATCACCTTTATTCTGAATGGCAATACAGAATCGGTCCACCTTTGCAGCTTCAACTAAACGATGCAAAATTTGGAGATAGTGATGGCTATCTCTGAACAAGTAGTGTTTTTTCCCCCTTTTCAGGTTGTTGTTAAACTAAAAATGCTTTTCTCCCTCCTTCCAAATAAAATACATTTAGTAATGCAATGAAGAATGTTGCTTTCAGTAAGCAATATGACCTATAGCAGGGGTGTCAAACTCAGTTTCATTGAGGGCCGCATCAGCATTGTGGTTGCCCTTGGGGGGCCGGGTAGGTGTGGCCAGGGTGGGTGCGGCCTACTGAATGGGTGTGGCCAGGGTGGGTGCGGCCTACTGGGTGGGCGTGGATGGAATGGATGTGGCCTACTGGGTGGGCATGGCCAGCTCTACATCGTTCACGTCAAGGGTGCCTGTGGGGGCCTGGGCAGGAATGGGACAGATCTGAGGGTCTCTGGCAGAAGGGGGTGGGACCGGGGCAAGCGCCAAGGCATGGTCCATTTCTTCATTCCTCACAAAAGGTGACACCTTCCCAGCATGCACCCAGGGGTTGGGGCCGACACAGCAGGGGCTGGTTCCTCGCTGTTTCTAGACGGCCTTGTGGAGCTAAGACTGAATGCGTTTCAGCATAGATGGCCACCACAAAATTGTACATTGGCTCCCAACTGGCCTGGGCCAGGGCCAAGGCAGCAGGGGCCGTTCCCTCACTGTTTCCAGGATGGCTTCACGGGCCACATGAAACCACTTTGCGGCCGCATCCGGCCCCCGGGCCTTGTGTTTGACATGTCTGACCTATAGGAACTTAATGGTGGCATCAAGTAGGACCTCAGTTTGAAATCTTTGCCACAAACCGACAAGCTGGCAGTTCATAAACCACTTGTTTAGTTCCTTTCCACCCACTATTATGCTTCTCCCCAGAATGAAACTTATATCCTGCTCTTTAGCAAAGGACCTGGAATCACTACAAAATGCCACGTAAATCTCTTAACTGTGATGATGGTATCATTTCTCCTCACTGGGAAAGGTTGTGGATTTTACTATCTCTGCAGATGATGTAAGAGCAGTAGGATCAGTTGGCCTCAGTTCCTATCATTTGCCAAGGAAACATAATCCAGTTACTACTGGGAGATAAATGCACAAGGTATAAGGAAATTGATACATTGTACATCCCACATTACAGGTGAATTATGACCACAATTAAACCCCAAATTTATGGTGCTAAGTGAAAGATTTGTTAACTGAGTTTTGCCACATTTTATGACTTTTCTTGCTACAGCTGTTAAATGAATAATCTGGCTTCCCCCATTGACTTTGTTTGTCAGAAGTTTGCAAAAACTGATCCAAAGATCCCAGGACACTGCAACCATCATAAGTGTGTCAGTGGCCAAGCGTCTGAATTTTGATCACCTGACCCTGGGGATGCTGCAGTGGTCATAAGTGTGAAAAATGGTCATGTCATTTTTTTCCAGTGCCGTTGTAACTTTGAACGGTCACTAAATGAACTGTTGTAAGTCAAGGACTACCTATATTAGCTCTTTTTAGGTCTTTCAGAACATCTTCACATTTAGTTTAGGTAAATCGTTATTAACCTCACTACAGGTAGTCTTTGACTTACAACAGTTCATTTAGAGACCGTTCAAAGTTACAATAGCACTCAAAAAAGCGACTTATGATGTTTTTTTCACACTTAATGACTGTTGCAGCATCCCCGTGGTCATGTGATCAAAATTCAGATGCTGGGCAACTGGTTCATATTGATGACTGTTGCTGTGTCCCAAAGTCACGTGATCCCCTTTTGCGACCTTTTGGCAAGCAAAGTCAATGGGGAAGCCAGATTCACTTAACAACCAGGTTACTAACTTATCAACTGCAGTGATCCACTTAACAGCTGTGGCAAGAAAGATCGTAAAATGGGACAAAATTCACTTAACAAATGTCTCACTTAACAACAGTAATTTTGGGCTCAGTTGTGGTTGTAAGTCAAGGACTACCTGTCCTGATTTAGATATTCAGAAAAAGAGATATTTTAACATGCCTTTATAAAAGCCAGATATGGTAACTAGTATGTTTACTTCAGCTGGTTAATTTTTGGGGACTTTACAGGCCTCCTTTGTTTTTTGAAACATTTTTTATGAGGGACAGAGATTTGGTAGATACAGTACCTTGTATACCAGGGGTATACCATGAGTCATAAAAGAGCCAAGGTTGACTACCCCTGTTGTATACTGAGGTTCAGTCAGATGTTCCTTTTAAGATTCCTGTGCTGCAGGGTTACCTTTTTCAGTGGATATCTCTTTACAAAGCACATATTATATTGCTAGATTTTTTTTCTGTTTTCTTTTTCTGACAACCATGTTCCAAATTGTATAACTATATGTAAGTTACATTGCAGTTGGCTGAAAGTGGAATGCTTCTGTTGAAGTCAGTGCAAGGTCAAAGTGAGGGAAAACCTTGACTGTATAACCAGAAAGTAAAAAGGAATAAAATGAGCTATTTCCGCCACCTTGTGGAAATTAAAGCATAATGTTTAAGAAGGCCAATGGCCCCTTACTGTATTTCTGTCTGCTGTCATGGTGAAACAATATTTTAGGATTAGAAACAATGGATTATGTTTATACCAACCTTTATTGGAAACCTGATTATTGCTTTAAATCCAATCAAGTATCATGCTTAGGAATATTGAAGGGACCTGGATCAAATAAAAGAGGATGAGAAAATCAATAAAGTATAATGGCAATCGTTTTTTATTTCTGAACATGAAAAACATTTTCTCGTGCTGATTTCTTGCTGCTTATATTAATTTATGATCTGATTAAAATTAATACTATTTCTAATTTTTCTTTGTGGTTTTCTCATTTATAAGAGAATTAGGTATGAATTAAGTATAAATAGAAAAAAACATTAATTTTATAAACCATTATCAGTTTTATATCTATAAGGAACGTATGTGCTATCTTCCATTTTTTTTATCCCATGTGATATTTCACAGATAATTATTTTTTGGGTCTCGATAGATGCGAGTGATTAAACTTTACATTTGGGGAAAGAGTAGTACTCTTAAATTAGATTACTTTGTGCGGAATTGCTATAAGTGTATCTGTAAAACATCTTCAAAAATTTAATACATTTTATAGATTTTTGTGGGGATCTTTAATTTTAA
>NW_015392006.1:0-13510 GCF_001527695.2 Protobothrops mucrosquamatus | reverse complement strand
GTTATCATAGTTCAAAGTAATCCTCTATGGCTCTTTCCTAAATATTTGTCCATCAATCCTAAAAACAGAAGTTGTGCCTTCAATTGTATATTAATCTTTAAAATCCTCTGTTTCAATGTATATATTTGAATCCAAATTTTTTAGCATAATTATTTATCCAGCTTAGGAACTGCCCATCTCACTCACAGAACAATTTTTTGTATGTGTGCGTCGCGCATGCTATATGATCTCTTCACGTTGTTCACATTTCCAGCAGATATCTGAGGTGTCTTTATATACTCTGGACAATTTCTCTGGTGTCATATACCAACAATACATAATTTTCCATCTGCCATTTTTATATCAGTTTCCCTGTGCTGTAGTTTGAGAGAAGAAGTAACTTGGGATTTCAGCAGGTTTATGCAGCAGAATATGAATGCTGAGAGAAATGAAAGTAATAGAGGAATTGTCCAAGAGGGCATGTAAAAGAGCTCAAGTAAGGAAACCTCTACAGCAGTAGTTTTCAACCTTTTCTTTACCACAGACCCCCTTTAAATAACTTTTGTGGCCACAGACCATGGCCATGGACCCCCCAAGACTTAATTCAAGATTTAAATCATAACATTTCTTCAAGTCTTTGTGGACTTGCTGTGACGACATCCCAGCCCCCCCAGGGGTCCATGGACCACAGGTTGAGAACTGCTGCCCTACAGTATTGTTGATTAAATCTGTTGACTCTAGTGGCCAATAGAATGAAAAGGTGCACCAGGCTGTGCGCCCAGAAGGAGATCTCCCAACATTACTTTGCCGTATAGTTTCTGTTCTATTGTCTACTCTCTCTACCCAAACAAGATTTGTGTGCATGGATTTTGTAGGAATAATATATACTGTAGTTCTGTGGTCATTCCATGTTTGAGACATAGGGTTTATAAATTAATCTTTTTTATACAGGACTGAAAATTCTCATTGAGAAGCAGTGTATGCTTTGAATTAACAGTTGCAGCAATATTTGTTCCACTGGCATGATTCAGAGTACTTTGTGAGAAGTGGTTATTTTTTAATTAGATTTCTTCTGTTGAAATCATCCAATTCTGGAACATGACTGAATATTAATTGTTAGATAAGTTAGGCAAAATTATAATATCTTCAGAATAATCCCAAACTCTTGGTTTTATTGTCTCTTCATCTCTTGCACCATATACTTTATTATTAAATTTTATATTGGCAGCTATTGTTAGATCGCATCAAGGTGGACATGAAACAACTTCTATCCTCAAAACGACGCTATAGGGCAGGGGTGTCAAACTGCCAGCCCATGGGCCGGATGCGTCATGGTGAAACTGTGCCCACTCCATTGCTGACAATTGCAAAAAAGTTGCAATACATTGCGACATGTCACGTGACGTTGTGAGTTTGGCACACCAGAACAACTAAACACAAGGACAGTTCCCCCCCTCCCATGCCATCACTCTGCTAAACAACTAATTCCCACAACACTGTCAAACTACTTAATAAGTCTGTATTACTATTATTCTTCCCATCTTTCCTATTACCTATCTCCTTATCTACTTATGACTATAACTTTGTTGCTTGTATCTTACAATTTATATTGTTTTATTTAGTTTCCTAGTATGATTTATGTTGATTGCTTATCTAGTATCCTATGACTATCACTAAATGTTGTATCTTACAATTTATGATGAATGATCATGAGTTATCACTTATAACTTTTATGTACACTGAGAGCTTATGCACCGAAGACAAATTCCTTGTGTGTCCAATCACACTTGGCGAACAAAGAATTCTATTCTAAATGCATGGGCATCAGCCCTGAAGACTCCCTGGATCGAGCCAAATGGAAATGGCTTTGCCAACAAGCAGACCCTGCCATAGTGTGGGAATAACGTTAGAAAGAAGAAGATTGTCAACTATTGTAGATTCAAGACAATTTACAGTAAAAATGTATCATATCAGTGCCAGGGAAGGGAAGCAATTATGAAATTAATTATTTTTATTTAGCTCTTTGTAAACTGAGTAATATCATTTCAAAACATGTTATGGTTATTAGATTTAGAATCACGTTCTTGATTTTTTAAGAAGCAAAGTAAGTTGGTAATGATTGAAGAGAAGCCTTCATGCATAAATGTCCCCATGTTTAGAATTTGCTGTAAAAGATATGATACATTATTGTACCATACTCGTGACTTTCTCATTTTTAAAATACACATTATCATCTAACATTGAAAACTCAGGCTTTAATTTGGTATGTAAAGTATGTATGTTCATTTTCCAAGATTTAATGTGACAATTTTATTATTTCTTATTTTATTACATTTTAAAGCAAAATTTAATGTAATGCCTGTAAATATCCAGCTATTAATTTTTATTCAGGGTCTAAGTGTTACCTTGTGTTGAGAGACACAAAAATTAGATTTGTATAATATAATATCTCAGAGTAACATCATCAATCATATATTTTGAGATGTTCCTGTAGCCATAAGAAGTTTCTACTTAGATCTAATATGCAGATGTAATTTTTCAGGGAAATTGGTATAGTTAAACTCTCTCGTGGACATCACACTTATATTGTATAAATTTGCATTGCAAATGTACATTGGAATATATGTAAATATTGCTGAAATCTAAAAATCTTAAAATGGAAAATTAGAGCTGTGAGACCACTACAATTGTGACAGTGTGAATGAAGCAATTCTCTTCACAAAAAGCAAGCAGTTGTGTCCTACGGGAGGCTTGTGGGGTTGCTTCAGAAGCTGTTGCCAATTGTCTCTGAATGTGTCTCCCCACACAGCTTCTTTGCTTTGCTGAGTCTCAGTGGAAACATGAAGAATTTGTTTGGCAGTCTTGTAAGCCAGTGGTTCCCATCCTGTAGGCTGTGGCCCACTAGTGGGCTGTGAGGGGTTTGCAACTGGGCCGTAGAAATGGCTGGTAAGCGTGTGTGCACATGCATCACTTGCGGGTGAGTGCGTGTGCACGTGTTCCATTTGCATGAGCGCCAGGTGTGTGTGCATGCTGCTCGTTGAAATGGAGCTATGCGTGTGCACGCTTGGCAGCCCCTTCCTCAAACCATCCCCTTCCTCCCCCTGCCAGTCCACAAAGCCAGAAACGTTGGGGAACTCTGAAGTAAGCTTTGCAAAAGACATTGCTGTTTTAACATCTTAGAAAGAGGTGCTTTACTCGGGTGCTTTGGGAAGCACTTCTTTTGAATTCCTTGTACAGCTCCACCAAAAATCAATGTGATTGTACTGGAACAGAGCTTCAGACTCATGTATAACTTTCTAAACAGATCTGGTGCCTGGGGCTAGTATTCATCCACTCTTTTTCTCTGTGGTTTTAGGAACAGGGTAGAACAGGAACATCCCATAAAGGGTTCAGTAAAATTATATCAATAATTTAGAATATAGGACTCCCCTCCTCCTCCTTTCAGTTTCTTCTCCTGTTCAACATTGTAATGGTTGTCCTAGATTGGAATTTTTCTTGTGACCAGATATTATTTGAGGCGGTTTACATTCCATCTTGTTTTCCTGACACTGAATATCAGTAAGTAGAACAAGAGCCAGAGTTTAGTTTCAGATAAGATACTGATGAATAGTGCTATTTAGTTCTTTTCTAATTATATAAAGAGGAGCCTTTAACAATGATTTTTAAAGCAACTTGCTCTACTGTTGGTAAGAAATCAACATTTCATTAAGTTTCATTTCTTTTGCAGGTGTATTTGCCAGACTTTGCATAAAAAAGTGTGCATTTTAGTGACTCACCAATTGCAATATTTACGAGCTGCAAGCCAGATCTTAATTTTAAAAGAGGTTGGTGACAATAAAAATAATCTTTGGAGGGTTGATAATGTTTAGTTTGTGTTCTGTATTCTTAATATTTAAAGTTGAAGAATTATAAATATGCAGAATAGTGTGGTCAGTCTTGCAGGGTTACATGAAATTTGTCTACATGGCATGCAAAACTATACATTTACATTTACAGAACTAAATAAATTAAAATGCCAGTTTTGAAGGATAGGTCAGGATTTTTTTAAACCCCTAGCTGGAAAATAAAAGAAGATAGTGTAAAATATATCTGTTGATGGTGTTCAGCTACAAATTTCAAATTAGTTACTTCAGTATTCTTGGGGCTTTAGTTTCCTTTTGATCCTTTTGCATATATGCTATACATATAATACTGTGCACTTGTTTAGATTAGAAAAGAAGCAGGAACCATGTTTCAAATGTATTTTGATTTTTGATTCTCAAGAGCTACATTTCAAAAGGAGGCAGAGCTTCAAAAAATTAACCAATTGAACCTAGACCAGGGGTAGGCAACCTTGGCTCTTTTATGACTTGTGGACTTCAACTCCCATGCTGGCTCAGGAATTCTGGGAGTTGAAGTCCACAAGTCATAAAAGAGCCAAGGTTGCCTACCCTTGACCTAGACTGAATCAGAAGCAGCATGGTCCATCTTAGAAGTGCAGCTGAAGTGATATCTGAACTTCCTTCTAGCTAGCATGGAAAAAATATGCTCTTTATTTTGACTTTACAGCTGCAAATAAAAAATTGTAAAGCTGAAATTTGTAAATATGTAAGACATTGAATGCTGAAATTTGTTCAGTGTCAGCGAGATGTAGGCACCTTGAATTTAGACTGTTTATGTTCCATGACTACAGTATTATTTGCTCTTTTATTCAAAATTAAATGAACTACGAATAAAAATGCAAATAAAGTCAATAAAAATCAAACAGACATAATCTAATATCTTCTCTCTTCTTCTAATGTCACTAATAAATAAAATATTGTTATGTTGCTTTGCAATGTACCATTTATATTCGTATTGACTGAAGTAGTATAAAAACCTGTGAACGAAATAAAGTAAATAAATTATCTAGGAAAAATATCCTTTTCTCTATAATTATCTTAGAATAAATGCTAATTAACAAATTTTAATTGTTCCATATATCCCTATACAAGCCAGATATAAGAAGGGATATTATGTAACAAGTCTTATAATAATTATTTTTTAATAATTTTATAAAGAAATTATTTTTGCTAATCAAAACTTTGCCATCTTTCCAAAAACAACAGATTATTCATCTGCTACCAATATCTAATAACTATCAACTTTGCTACCATTGCCCTACTGACACTTTATTTTTCATTGAGGTGTTCTCAATCACAATTGAGCCCAAAATTTATATTGGTAAATGAGAAATTTGTTAAGGGAGTCTTGCCCCATTTTACGACCTTTTTTTGCCCCAGTGATCCCACACTTTCTTGAAATGTATCTTGATTATTTAAAACAGGTGGTAAGACAAAGGAGGATATTTACTAAAAGATTCTTCCTTCTTTTTGGTGGAAGTGCAAGCCTGGATGGCAGCTGATAGTTATCCAAAAAATTACTACTATAGTTGGCTGTTTTACAAGCATACTGTACATTATAGTCTCTATGTATTTTCTTTCTAGGGTAAGGAGGTAGGGAAAGGTACCTTCTCAGACTTTCTTAAATCTGGAATAGATTTTTCTTCTCTTTTGAAAAAAGTTGAGGAGGATGATCAACCATCATCTCCAGGAACACCCAGCCACCAGCTGACTAGGATCCGTACATTTTCTCAGTCTTCCTTGTGGTCGCTGGACTCTTCAGTTCAGTCACAGAAAGATGGAACTGCTGGATCACCAGCTGTGAGTAAATGACACAAGTATATAAAACAGTCTGAAAGTTGAATGGTGTTTTTATTTGTAGGATAAGAAACTGTCGCTTATTTATGCCAAAATGTGCAAGTTTAATGCATCATATTCCAAGGTCTTGTGAAACATTTTCCATTGGCGTCAACATTTTTGCTGTGTAGAAATTCTCATAGCAAAGAACATTTATACTCTGAAGAGTATACATTTTAATTTCAGGCGTTTAATTACCTAACACTAAACTTCACATTAAAGATTGAGAAGAACGAATGGAAAATTTGAACGAGTTGTCCTTTCTTTTTTTCATAATAAGCAGAACTTCTTCTGAACCATACCAGATTTATCATTCTGGCACAGAATTTGTAATATGCATAAATATGTGTTATTTTGTTAACATTATCAAAAAATAATGTAAAAGAATCAGCTTAAATTACGTAATTGATAGTTCACATTAAAGGTTGATCTTTTAAATTAAACTAGATACTTTATTTCCCCAGACTGGGGAAGGTGATTAGAAAATCTGTTTTAGAAACTTTTTTTTTGTAGAAATTATTCTTAACAAAATCCATTTCCTTAATTTTTACTCCCATTGTATTGCAGATGGGACCAGTCCTAACTGCACTGCCTGAAGAAAGTCGATCAGAAGGAAAAATTGGCTTTACTATTTATAAGAAGTACTTTTCTGCTGGCGCAAATTATTTTGTAATTTTTATACTTTTAGTTCTCAATATTTTGGCACTGGTAAGTTTTTTTAGGGATCAAAAAGGCAAATGTAACTGATAATTGTTTTTAGTAGTCTAGCACATACACTTTCCTATTCTGTATGTATGAAGTGAATTAGCAACATTTAATGCATATAAGATATATTTTCGTCTTTGAAATAAAAGGGTCAGATTGTAAATGAGCTTGAGATTCATTTACTGTAAAGATGGAGCAGTGATCTATCTGTTCCTTTTCACACAGAATTTCAAAAGAAAACATTCTATACAATTTAATTACAAAAAGAAAAAAAGTTTATAGAAATTAGACTTCCAGACATTGCAGTAGAATTTTAAATAATTTTTAAAATATATAAGTAGTTAATATAAATTAATGTTTAAACATTATGAATTATTTACTACTGGACAGTAGTAGGATGTTATGGATATAAGCTTTGACTTAGTGGCTTTCCATTCTACTCCAGGTCTTGATAACTTTGTGATATTGAGAGGCTAAAGCTATTGATTCCATCATTCCACAACTTTGATCAGTCTCTTCCACAATTCAAGCTCAGCTGATACTGACCTGGAAATAATACAGTTGAATTAAGAATAATAATCAGAATGAGTAAACCTAGTCATATGTAACTAAATTCAAGGAATTATATTACCATGCTTCACTACAATAATGAAAAAATAATATTTTCTTGGCAGCATTCCCTTCTCAGGGTGCCAGCTTGGAAATTTAAGATTCAATTAAAGTCTTATTCTGAATCCCACAATGGTTACTTCAAATTCCCCTCTATAATATATGTAATACTATTGAGAACCTCTGCTTTACAATTTATTCCATTTTAGTTTTTAGATAGTGCTGCTAACTGCTTGATGGCAAACAGAGAAATTTTTACTAGGCATTTCTGAGTTTTCTTTATTTGGATGTCACAACTCCTACAATATGTAACTGATGTGTCCAGTCTAGCATGTAGTCATAGTTGATGAGGTAACTTTCAGTTATTGTGGTGTAAGATTGCAGATAAGATGCTCAGCTTAGCTTACTGTTACTTAGCTTATATTTTCTGTTTGTACTACTACTCCTACCACTAGCTGAAAGAGGAAGCTTGGAAAAGCTTAATACTGTTTTGAGAAAGGAATAGTCCCAACCACAGTGAGTGAGGCAATATTGCTAAGAAAATGCTGTGCCTGGATTATGAGAATTGTGAGGATTATCAACTAATCTTCTACTCTTGAGTAAGATACATGACAAAGAGCAATCTTTTAAGGCATTACATTATTGTATGAGATTAAAATAGAAGCAGATAATCATTTTCTTTTCAGGGCTACTAGGGGGAGAGAGGTTCCTTGGCTGCTGACCTATATTGAGAGAAAGATAGCAGGATCCTGCTAATTCTCAATTCATAAAGGAGAAGATGGCTTGTCCGCTTGAAAAAAAGACTGCTCAGGACATTCTGAGGGGAGCTGAAGTGAAAATAAAATGAAATCTGGAATGTCTGAGAATCCAGAATGCTTTTTGGGGCATTTCTAGCATATGCAGTTAAAGTATACTAAAATTTTTAGGCAATACAGGTCAAATTCTATGTTTAAATTAATCCCTAATGAATGGAAGCTGATACAGCATTGCGCAACATTAAATACAACATTTTTCTGCAAATCTGAATGCACAGTTGCTACTTATGTACAGTTGTGCACAGATTGAGAGTAAAAACAATGAATGTGCCAAGAGCAGAAGTTTGGTAGCCCTTCTGGAGATTCTGCTGTTTTACCGGATGATTGAGACTTCTCTGAATATCTTCAATAATCTATATCTATATAAATAAAAATGTAAATGTTCGTTTGTTCAAAATCTTAAATCTCCGAAAGTTCTTCACAGATTGCTTTGAAATTTTGACACAACGTTGCATTCGAATACGCACGTGTTTTTATATACCTATATTATATAGATGTCACACCTGTGACAGGTAAAAACATGCTTTTTTGAAAAACAGCGCCATCTGTTGGACGTAAAAGCAACACACGCTTTTACCAGACTGAGCCACAGCAACGTGTGGCTGGGTACAGCTAGTATTCAATAATATGCTGAGGTCTGTGAAAGGGATTCCAGAAACTTTACTTTTCTTCAAGATTGATTTGGAGGTCTCAGTCCATCAAATCTTTATTTGGGTCATAGATTAGCATAAGGTGTTTTAATAATAACATCGAATCTTATGAAAGATAAAAATAGCAAAAATTAGCATTGATCTCACAGCATTGGACTATAATATTGAAACATTAAAATCTCTTTACAAAATTCTTAATGCTAAGTCTAATAACCTAAAATGGGGAAGGGCTTTGAAGGCTATAAAAAATAAGTATGTCTATGGAGATTCTCAGTCATCTGGGTCATGGTTGTCCTACAGGTGCTTTTTCAGAAGTAACTGGATTTTCTTTGTTTTTGCTTGAAGACGTTTTACTTCTCATCCAAGAAGCTTCTTCAGTTCTCTTCAGAACTGAAGAAGCTTCTTGGATGAGAAGTGAAACGTCTTCAAGCAAAAATAAGGAAAATCCTGTTGCCTTTTGAAAAAGCACCTTTGAACAGTTGCTTCTGTCCACTTATTAAAAAAATACAATTTACTTTTTGAATAGTATGTACGTCTAAAAAGAAAAGGCTGAAGGATAGCTTATAACAGTGATGGCAAACCTTTTAGGGACCGAGTGCCCAAACTGCAACCCAAAACCCACTTATTTATTGCCAGGTGCCAGGTGGGCGTGGCCCACTGGGTGGTTGTGGCTGTGGTGGTCATGACAGACTGGGTGGGTGTGGCCAAGGTGGGCATGGCCACCTCTATTTTGCTCATGGGAAGGGACGCCTGTGGGGGCCGGGCAGGGTTGGGGGAGATCCAGGGGGTCTCTGGCAGGTGGGCCGGTGGGCAGGAGGCTCATCCTGAGGTGTGAGGCAAGGCAAGGCGAGGCAGGGCAGGAGTGCCATTGTCGCAGGGCAAGACGAGGCAGGGGCCGGGGCGGTTGCTGCCTGACACCATCGGCCCCCGCACACAGAGGCCAGCGAGTGCAGGGGGGCCAACAGTCAGCATCCATAGCCTGCTGGCCTCTCAACCGGCGCACTCTGGGGCTCTGCAGCCCATCGCCAGCAGTTCAGAGAAGCCGCGTCTGAGCGGGATGGCCAGCCGACGGCTGAGGAGGCGATGCAGTGGGTCGTGCCCAGGAAAAGGAGAGCATGCGAAGCTAGGAGGGATGGGATGGGGGGGAGGGAAACCAGCCGTGCTGGGATGCATGCGGCCATGTGGGACCTTGGCGAGTTAGCGGGTGGCTGGTTGAAGAGGGACGGTTGCCATCTCTGAGGCATGGCGCGGGTGCCCACAGAGAGGGCTCTGAGTGCCGCCTCTGGCATGCATGCCATAGGTTCACCACCACTGGCTTATAATATTTGAAACATGTTTTGAGTTTAAACCACAAGGCATTAAATAATCCAAAATAAATTCTAAAACAATTGTTTTAACTGTTTTAGGTTACTTATGTGCTTCAGGATTGGTGGCTTTCTTACTGGTGAGTGACTGTTTCTATATAAATCATGTAGACAATTAGTTTTAAGAAAGCAGCAAATGAAGAAATGAGGACTTTTGTATTATATACAATAGAAAAATATTTGAAATTACACATGAAATAATGAAATAAAGTACACATTCAAAGTTTAAAAAATACCTTTGAAACAATAAAACAAAGCTTACAGAATATGTCAGAGAAAATTCAGTAAATGAAATGGTTGATGACAAATACCAGTATAAAATCTTTAAAGATTTTAGTATCCTGTTAACATGCATGTTTTAGCCTTAACTTCTTCTTGACTATATGTTATTGATTCAGTTAAATGAATTTTCAGTGAATGAAAAATGCAGTTTATAAAAGAAATCGTGCATTCACAGATTTTGTTCATATAGGCCGTATGTTCCAATCCATCATGGGATGTCCAAGCTTTGAGACAATCCAAGTAGAGAAGTGCCTTGGCATCTGTTTAAAAAAACCTTTAAGATCCCAGATTGGGATAGAGTTAAAATATTTTAGCATTTTAAATTCTTCATGGTACACTACTGTTTTTAAAAACAATTCAGTGTTGTCAATTGTATTAGATTTCTATGCTCTATGCTACCATACATTGTTATTTGTTGAAAGGTAATGCAAATGTTTCATTAATTTGGAACAAACCCTGTTTTTTATATTTATTTCCAGGGCAAAACTAAATATTATGAATCACATAATATTGCCAAAGCAAGTGGTATCTTCACATTGATTTTCCTCTTCCTTATTTAATATATAATAGCAGAAGCCCACATATGGTTTATTATTTCAGAAATTACAGACTAAAATTAAAGAAGGACTACAGTCACTTTGACTACAAAGTGAGCTGTTTGGGAGCATTTGCTAAACTTTTTTGAAACGTAGAGAGACTTAGTCCAACCAATAAGTTCTCATGTGCTTGCAAACTGTGCTTGAAATATGTTCTCTCCATGTGTCCACAGGGCAAACCAGCAAGTAATGCTAAATATCACTAAAATGGAATATGGTGGGCAAAATATCACAGAAACTCTGGATCTTCCCTGGTATTTAGGAATGTATGCAGGTAAAAACTTTTAAAATGTCACTGTAATTTGTAAAAATCTAGGCCATGATCCCAAAATATGCAGTTTTCCTATAACTTTTAAATGTTACTAGACAACCTGTATCTTATTGGGTCATTGTTCCAGTAATATTTCCTTATCATGTAAATGGTTCTGGTATACCCCCACATATACTCCCCAAATCCTAGTATGCAACTCCACAAATTGCATGCAACCTCCCTGACCTGTGTGCCCCCTCTCAAGCACCCTGTGTACACTCCCTGATCTGTACAATGCCTCTTGAATCCTCCAACTGGTGTAGCACTGACTGGAATGGTATGCAGGAGTGTGGTGCAGATCAGGAAGGGTGCTGGGTGTGCAAGTGGTGCTGCCTGGGTTTGGGAGGTCATTGTGAGTGCATTGTGAGTTGGGGAGGTACACAAGTATGTGCAAGACGTACCTTGAATGTTGGGTCCATGGGAGTGTGATGCTGGTCAGGAAGGGTGTGTGGCGTGCCCAAGAGAGGCTGGAGAACTTCAGGGTAGGGGAGACTTGAAACCTTTGCTACCAACTTCCCCATTACTGATCTCCCTGCCAGCTTCCCATAAGCAAAGATTTTCCTTTTGAGAAGCTGGCAGGGAGCACTGCCAATCCACAATCAAGCCTACATTTTCTGTCGGCTTTCCCATTGATTTGTGGGAAGCTATCAGGGAACATAAAAATGATCACATGACTCTGACTGTAACTGTGTACCTGTGCTGAAGCAGTGACAGCACGACAACACTGAAATAGCCACACCTTCCCCAAATTTCATTCCCATGGGTGTAATGGCTCTTGGAATTATGTAAATTACCTTATTGAGGTGCCTTGGTTCAAAAATGGCTGCCCTATGATGTACCATTTGAAAATTACAAACAAATAGACTTAAGGGTTTTAGTAGTATGTAGATAATTATAGATTAAGAAGATGTTGTTTTCTTCAATGACTGTATCAGTTAGATTACGCCTGTAGTCATTTTGTACTTCCAGACCATCTTTGTTGAAATCTGGGACAAGTTGTCCATTTTTAACTGTGCATTTTTTCCTAAAACAAGACATTTATTGTATGACATTGTATTTTAATAGACTCATTTAACTCCTTTACAACTTCATCCCCAAAGTGTGCCCCATCGCTGCCACATGCAAAAGAGAGGAAAATAAAATGAAGAGACAGCCCTACAGAAAGGTCATTCACCTGTTCTACTACAGAACTGTGGTCAGTTCTCATAGAATACTAATATTAGTAATTATTATAACATTCAATGCACATGAAGCCCAATACTAGCTAAAGAACTGGTGGCTGTGAATTCACATTGTTGTATTAACAACAACAACAACAACAACAGTAACAACAACAACAACAACAACAACAACAACAATAATAATAATAATAATAATAATAATAATAATAATAATAATAATAAAGTTGGAAGGGACCTTGGAGGTCATCTAGTCCAACTCCCTGCTCAGGCAGGAAACCCTATACCATTTCAGACAAATGGCTGTCCAGTCTCTTCTTAAAAACCTCCAGTGTTGGAACATTCACAGCTTCTAGAGGCAGGTTGTTCCACTGATTAATTGTTCTAACTGTCAGGAAATTTCTCCTTAGTTCTAGGTTGCTTCTCTCTTTGGTTAGTTTCTATCCATTGCTTCTTGTCCTGCCTTCAGGTGCTTTGGAGAATAGCTTGACTCCCTCTTCTTTGTGGCATCCCCTGAGATATTGGAACACTGCTATCATGTCACCCCTGGTCCTTCTCTTCATTAAAATGAATATACTAATAACTTATTAAATGTATATGCTGCCCAATTCCCATTGTTAAAATATTTTTAAAAAGCATTTAAAAATATTTAAAAAATAAAGAACAACGTACAAGCCATAATTGTTTGGCTGGATCCTTTGTTAACTACATGTCAGCTGAAATGTAGCTCCATGAAGGTCTGTCAGTTATTTCTTTATGTATGCTTTCCACCAAAGAGGAATCAATAGCAGCTCTGGGCCAGAGGACTTTCTTTGGGAAAAAAATATGAGTCTCGCTTCCAGACAAGATGGGCACCACATAAATCCAATAAATAAATAATTTAGGAGATAAGTTTACTTATTTTAATGAATGAACCGAAGTCAGATCACAGGCTTATTCAAAAAGCTATTTGTTTTGTCAGCATGCACCTCAGTTACCTTGCTAGAGGCAAATAATTTGGGCAGAATTACTAATTTTCTTGCCGTAGAAGATTTGTTAAATTAATAGTATTTGATGTTAAACAAATTACTGCCAAACTACTATCATTGTGACGCATGACTTTTTTAAAAAAAATGTTTGTCAATAGATTCTTGAAATTGATAGATTACATTATGTAACGCTGTCCTTCATTTAAATACAGGTTTAACCGTGGCTACAATACTTTTCAGTATACTGAGGAGTCTACTTATGTTTCACATTTTGGTTAACGCAGCTCGGACTTTACATAACAAAATGTTTCAGTCAGTTCTGAGAACTCCAGTGCTG
>NW_015392005.1:53879-55112 GCF_001527695.2 Protobothrops mucrosquamatus | reverse complement strand
TGCTTTAAGAGGGGTGGGCTTCCACTCCCAGAATTCCCCAGCCAGCCTGCTTTAAGAGGGGTGGGCTTCCACTCCCAGAATCCCCCAGCCAGCCTGCTTTAAGAGGGGTGGGCTTCCACTCCCAGAATCCCCCAGCCAGCATTCTTTAAGAGGGGTGGGCTTCCACTCCCAGAATCCCCCAGCCAGCATGCTTTAAGAGGGGCGGACTTTGAGTGGGAGCTTCTTGGGAGTTGAAGTCCACAGACCTTGAAGTGGGCCAAGGTCAGGAAACCCTGTTTATTATACACACGCAACACTTTTGGTTAACCACCGCTTTGAAACTAAAACATGAGGGAGTCTGTTCTTGAGCCATAAATTGTGATTCGCAAAGCCCGAAAGCTGGTTCCCATCATCACACTAACCCACAACGCGGTTTTGCTTGGCATGGGGCGGCCTGTGGTGTGAACTCCGCCGACCACAACAGATGTGCAGCTGTTGTTAGGAACAGACAGCAGCCACTCAGGGAAAGATGGAGCTGCTTCTCGGACGGTTATGCTCAAGGTTGACTCGGCCTTATTTTATTGATTGATTGATATTGATTGATTGATTGATATGCTGCCCATCTCACCAATAGGAGACTCTAGAGCAGGGGTCCTCAAACTTGGCCACTTTAAGACTTGTGGACTTCAACTCCCAGAATTCCCCAGCCAGCTATGCTGGCTGGGGAATTCTGGGAGTTGAAGTCCACAAGTCTTAAAGTGGCCAAGTTTGAGGACCCCTGCTTTAGACGGTGCCAGCTTCCAACTGAGTAAAAAAATGTTTTGCAGGCAGTCCTTGACCTACAACGGTCCATTTAGTGACCGTTCAAAGTTACGACGGCACTGAAAAAAGCGACTTACGGCCGGTTTTCACACTTAGGACGGTTGCAGCATCCCCAGGGTCACGTGATCAAAATTTGGGTGCTGGTTCATATTTACGATGAGCGCAGCGTCCCGGGGTGATGTGATCCGCTTTTGCGACCTTCTGGCAAGCAAAGCCAATGGGGAAGCGGGATTCGCTTAACGACCGTGTAGCAAACTTAATAAGCACCGCAGTGAATCAGTTAGAACCATTAACCAGTGGAACTCCTTGCCTCCAGAAGCGGTGAATGCTCCAACACTGGAAGTTTTTAAGAAGAGACCGGACAGCCATTTGTGTGAAATGGTATAGGATTTCCTGCCTGAGCAGGGGGTTGGACTAGATGACCTCCAAGGT
>NW_015392005.1:48668-49692 GCF_001527695.2 Protobothrops mucrosquamatus | reverse complement strand
TCCCAGAATTCCCCAGCCAGCCTGCTTTAAGAGGGGTGGACTTCCACTCCCAGAATTCCCCAGCCAGCCTGCTTTAAGAGGGGTGGGCTTCCGCTCCCAGAATTCCCCAGCCAGCCTGCTTTAAGAGGGGTGGGCTTCCACTCCCAGAATTCCCCAGCCAGCCTGCTTTAAGAAGGGTGGGTTTCAACTCCCAGAATTCCCCAGCCAGCCTGCTTTAAGAGGGGTGGGCTTCCACTCCCAGAATCCTCCAGCCAGCCTGCTTTAAGAGGGAGAACTTTCTTTTCCTTTTTTTCTTCCTTGCTTCCTTTTTCTTTCTTTCCCTAGCTCCTTCCCTCCCTGTAGTTTCTTCCTTTTCTTCTCCCTCCCTCCATCTTCTTTCTTCTTCTTCCTTCCTTCCTTCCATCCATCCCTTCTTTTTTCTTTCTTTCCTTTCCCTAACTTCCTTCTTTCCCATATTTTCTTCCTTTCCTCCTCCCTTTCTTTCTTTCTTTCTTTCTTTCTTTCTTTCTTTCTTTCTTTCTTTCTTTCTTTCTTTCTTTCTTTCTTTCTTTCTTTCTTTCTTTCTCTTCCTTCCTTCCTTCCTTCTTTCTTTCTTTCTTTTTTCTCCCTTCCTTCCCTCCCTCTTCCTCTCCCTCTCTCAAATCACCCCTCTCACAGAGCTGAGGATCGCCCCCCCCCCCAATCTGAACGGTTGCAAGCCTTCCGGTTGGGGAAGGGCCGAGGAAGTGCTGGCAAAGGGTTTCTAGGGGCTTCTTCAAAGACCAACTGGGGAGAGGTTGAGCCATTTCCCTGAAAGTCTCACACGGTCCCCGGGCTCTGGGGGATGGCATTGCTAGCCCAGGCCCTGGAAAGGGGAATGAACCACGGACAAGATCCAACTTCCTCCACCGGTTTTGGAAAGCTGGGCAACCAGAGGCCAGGATCCAAAAGGGGCCAGCACAGCCCATTCCCTGCACAGAAAGACTGAGCTGCGCTTTATTCAAGGGATCCAATGGTAATAGTTTTGCAGGACGACGCACCAAAC
>NW_015392005.1:42913-45942 GCF_001527695.2 Protobothrops mucrosquamatus | reverse complement strand
ACTGGCCTGCAGAAGATTAGCAGAGTGGGGGGCTGGGGGGGGGGCTTTCTTCCCCTGATTTGCAGATAACAAGTTTGTTCCCAGGGAAATATTTGGCCTATCTTTTTTTGTTTTTCCCTGCTCCCCCCCAGCCTGGAAAGATAATCTGCTTTTTAAACGCTCCTCGTTTAACGCCGGATCGAAGAGGCTGAAATGGAAACCTTCAGCCTCTCTGAGCCGACGGTACATGTAGTCCTCGACTTACGACAATCGAGTCCAACGTTGCTGTTGCTAAGTGAGATGCTTCTTGCCCTATTTGACGACCTACCTTGCTGCAATTGTTAAGGGAATCACCGCCGTTGTTAAGTGAGTTACACGGTCGTTAAGTGAATCTGGCTCCCCCCCCCGTTGACTTTGCTCATCAGAAAGTCGCAAAAGGAGATCCCGTAAACCCCCCCCGGGGACGCCGCGACTGTTGTAAATATGAATCGTCTGAATTTTGATTGCGTGACTGCGGGGGGGGGGGGCTGCCACAGTCGTGTGAGGAACGGTCCTAAGTCCCTTTTTTTCAGGGCGGGTGTCACTTTGAGCGGTCACTTAATGAACTGTCATAAGTCGAGGACTTCCCGTAATTCTGTTATCTCCCCTGCTGCATGGGCCTTTCTGCGCTGCATAACCACAGGTGGCACCTTTCGATCAGCATCTGACTAGCCCTGATGATGTTACCTAGTTGGGTAATGAAACATTTGCAAGAAAGTCAGCAAGTTAAGAGACCACCAAGGACCCCACGGTCCTGTTCCAGTTTTGGTCACCACGATGTAAAAAAGATGTTGAGACTCTAGAAAGAGTGCAGAGAAGAGCAACAAGGATGATCAGGGGACTGGAGGCTAAAACATATAAGGAACGGCTGCTGGAATTGGGGATGTCTAGTTTAATGAAGAGAAGGACGAGGGGGGACATGATAGCAGCCTTCCAGTATCTCAGGGGCTGCCCCAAAGAAGAGGCAGTCAAGCTATTCTCCAAAGCACCTGAAGGCAGAACAAGAAGCAACGGGTGGAAACTGATCAAGGAGAGAAGAAACCTAGAACTAAGGAGAAACTTCCTGACAGTGAGAACAGTTAACCAGTGGAACTCCTTGCCTCCAGAAGCGGTGAATGCTCCAACACTGGAAGTTTTTAAGAAGAGACTGGACAGCCATTTGTCCGAAATGGTATAGGGTTTCCTGCCTGAGCAGGGGGTTGGACTAGATGACCTCCAAGATCCCTTCCAATTTTTATTATTATTATTATTATTATTATTATTATTATTATTATTATTATTATTATTATTATTATTATTATTATTATTATTATTATTATTATTATTATTATTAATCACAGAGCCAGATGTTCAGACTGGATTTGACATTTTTGTCTACCTATCAAGTCCTTACTACTACTACTACTACTACTACTACTTATTATTATTATTATCATCATCATCATCATCATCATCATCATCATCATCATCATCATCATGATGGATCGTCACACAGTCAGCCAGATGTTCATTTTGGATTTGGCATTTCTGTCTACCTATCGAGTCCTTCCCAAGGACCTGGGATAGGCAGATGTGGATGTTTGATGGTATTACAGATCTCGTCACAGGATGGAAGCAGTTCCTAGTAAGGCCGCCTTTTGCAATTGACTAATGGTGAATTTATCAATGCCGATGATGGTGTCCAAGTGGTGCTCCAGTTGTTTTGGGATTGCACCCAAGGCACCTATTACTATTGGTACTACCCTTGCTTGCTTTTGCCACAGTCTTTCTATTTCTATTTGTAGGTCTCTGTATTTTGTTGTCTCCTCCAGTTCTTTCTCGTCTATTCTGCTGTCTCCAGGCACTGCCACGTCCACTATCCAGACTTTTTTTTGTCTTTCTTCTCGACAATTGTTAAGTCCGGGGTGTTATGTTGCAGGTGCTTGTCTGTTTGAATTCTGAAGTCCCAGAGCAGTTTAATTTTATCATTTTCTATGACTTTCTCTATTTTATGATCCCACCAGTTCTTGCTTACATCATCACATCACCACCACCACCACCACCATCATCATCATCATCATCATTATTATTAAGACACAGGAGCTGTCAACATTCATCTCATCATCATCATCATCATCATCATCATCATTATTATTAAGACACAGGAGCTGTCAACATTCATCTCATCATCATCATCATCATCATCATCATCATTATTATTAAGACACAGGAGCTGTCAACATTCATATCATCATCATCATCATCATCATCATCATCATCATCATCATTAAGACACAGGAGCTGTCAACATTCCCCAAATCTCCTAAGCAACAGACACCACCACCCTCCCAAAAAAATATCTTGCTCTGGATAAAGAATTTCCAGATCTTTCGTTTCTCTCCTCCACTCACACACACACCCCTTCGTTCCTGATTCTGAGAAAAAATTGTGATGTGGCAAAATTGAAAACTCCGCTCTGCTCGCTTTCACACACCACAGGGGAGGCACGGTTTATTTCAAGGAGTTTCCTGAATGATCCATAACAACGTTTCCCATCGCCCTAAGCCAGGGGTAGTCAACCTTGGCTCTTTTATGACTCGTGGACTTCAACTCCCAGAATTCCTGAGCCAGCCATGCTGAGGGGAAAGGGAGAGGTTTCCAAGCTGAGCCATGTTGGCTCAGGAATTCTGGGAGTTGAAGTCCACAAGTCATGAAGGGGCCATAGTTCCCCCATTTTGGCTCAGGAATTCTGGGAGTTGAAGTCCACCAGTCATGAAGGGGCCTTAGTTCCCCCATGCTGGCTCAGGAATTCTGGGAGTTGAAGTCCACCAGTCATGAAGGGGCCATAGTTCCCCCATGCTGGCTCAGGAATTCTGGGAGTTGAAGTCCACCAGTCATGAAGGGGGCCATAGTTCCCCCATGCTGGCTCAGGAATTCTGGGAGTTAAAGTCCACAAGCCATAAAGGGGCCATAGTTCCCCCATGCTGGCTCAGGAATTCTGGGAGTTGAAGTCCACCAGTCATGAAGGGGCC
>NW_015392005.1:36134-40558 GCF_001527695.2 Protobothrops mucrosquamatus | reverse complement strand
CTCCTCCTTCTTTCTCCTCCTCCTCCTCCTCTTCTCCCACCCTTCTAGCCCTGATGATGTTACCTAGTCGGCTCATGAAACGTCCGCAAGGAAACCACCCAGCTCAGAGAACACCAAGCATCCCACGGATTAAACTTCGGTGGACATCCTTCGAAGAAGGCAGCGGCGGGGGGGGGGGGAAGCCAGGGTCCCTCTGGGAATGGGCTCGCCTGCAACTTCGTGCAAAGCCTGGCTCAAATTGGGCTGCGGGAAGGGGCGCTCCAGAGTGGCCCCTTGCCCCGCCTGGCGAGAGGGGTCCCTGCCTCCCTCCAGGCACCGACAGCCAACAGCGCTGTTCAGCCCTGAGCTACACGCACGATTCTGCCTCCATGGCTTCTGCCCTTCGGCCACGTCCTCCCGTGGCTGTTCGCAGGATAAATCTCCTGCCCGTCATGCACTTGGTGGCCAGCCACGGGGGTGTGTGTGTGGGGCAGAGGGCCATCTAGTGGCGTCCAGATTCACACTTGGTGACGATGCCTGGACAGGCAGCTTGGCAGAAGGCCGAGCACTTCCGTGGTCAACGTGGCCTTGTGTCCACCCAAACCCTCTTCTCCAGCAGCCGACACCCCCCACCCCGGCACCCTGGGGCTGCGGTCAAAACGTACCTCCTGGGCTGGAACCGGCAATCGTCCTCTCCGCTGTCGGCCTCCTGGATGGGCGAGAGAAGAAGGGAGAAGAGTTTAGTCCTCAACTTACGACAATCGACGGTCACACCATTCCTTGCACTAATATGGGGGGAAAAAACACACACACACCCCAAAAAAACACCACCAAACGCCTTGCAGGCGCCACTTCTTCAATCAGGGAAAAAGGCCTGATTTCATAAAGGCAGAGGTCCTCGGCTTACAACGGTTTGTTTAGCGACCGTTCCAGGTGATGGCGGCCCTGAGAAAAGTGACTTACGACCGTCGTTCACGCTTAACGACCGTTTTGGCATTCCCCGGGGTCACGGGATCGAAATTCAGATGCTTGGCGACCTAATTCGTATTTATGACGGTCGCAGCGGTCCCCGGGGGGATCACATGATCCCCTTTGGCGACCTTCCGACGGGCAAAGTCAAGGGGGAAACGAGATTCGCTTAACGACCGTGTGATTAACAACTGCGGCAAGAAATGGTCTAGGGTTTCCTGCCTGAGCAGGGGGTTGGACTAGATGATCTCCAAGGTCCCTTCCGACTTTATTTTATTATTATTATTAGCAACCTGCCTCCAGAAGCGGTGAATGCTCCAACACTGGAAGTTTTTAAGAAGAGACTGGACAGCCCTTTGTCTGAAATGGTATAGGGTTCCTGCCTGAGCAGGGGGTTGGACTAGATGACCTCCAAGGTCCCTTCCAACTTTATTATTATTATTATAACTAAAGAGAGAAGCAACCTAGAACTAAGGAGAAACTTCCTGACAGTTAGAACAATTAACCAGTGGAACNACTGGCCTGCAGAAGATTAGCAGAGTGGGGGGCTGGGGGGGGGGCTTTCTTCCCCTGATTTGCAGATAACAAGTTTGTTCCCAGGGAAATATTTGGCCTATCTTTTTTTGTTTTTCCCTGCTCCCCCCCAGCCTGGAAAGATAATCTGCTTTTTAAACGCTCCTCGTTTAACGCCGGATCGAAGAGGCTGAAATGGAAAACTTGAGCCTCTCTGAGCCGATGGTAAGCGTAGTCCTCGACTTACGACAACCGAGTCCGTTTCTGTTGCTAAGTGAGACGCTTCTTGACCCATTTGACGACCTACCTTGCTGCAATTGTTAAGGGAATCAACCCCGTTGTTAAGTGAGTCACATGGCTGTTAAGTGAATCCGGCTCCCCCCCCCGTTGACTTTGCTCGTCAGAAAGTCGCAAAAGGAGATCCCGTGAACCTCCCCTGGGGACACTGTGACGGTCGTAAATACAAATCGTCTGAATTTTGATCGCGTGACCGCAGGGGATGCTGCCACGGTCGTAAGTGTGAGGAACGGTCCTAAGTCCCTTTTTTTCAGGGCGGGTGTCGCTTTGAGCGGTCACTCAACGAACTGTCGTAAGTCGAGGACTTCCCATAATTCTGTTATCTCCCCTGCTGCATGGGCCTTTCTGCGCTGCATATCCACAGGTGGCACCTTTCGATCAGCATCTGACTAGCCCTGATGATGTTACCTAGTTGGGTAATGAAACATTTGCAAGAAGATCAGCAAGAGACCACCAAGGACCCCACAGTCCTGTTCCAGTTTTGGTCACCACGATGTAAAAAAGATGTTGAGACTCTGGAAAGAGTGCAGAGAAGAGCAACAAGGATGATCAGGGGACTGGAGGCTGAAGCATATAAGGAACGGCTGCTGGAATTGGGAATGTCTAGTTTAATGAAGAGAAGGACGAGGGGGGACATGATAGCAGTCTTCCAGTATCTCAGGGGTTGCCATAAAGAAGAGGCAGTCAAGCTATTCTCCAAAGCACCTGGAGGCAGGTCGAGAAGCAACGGGTGGAAACTAATCAAGGAGAGAAGCAACCTGGAACTAAGGAGAAACTTCCTGACAGTGAGAACAATTGACCAGTGGAACAACCTGCCTCCAGAAGTGGTGAATGCTCCAACACTGGAGGTTTTAAAGAAGAGACTGGACAGCCATTTGTCCGAAATGGTATAGGGTTACCTGCCTGAGCAGGGGGTTGGACTCGATGACCTCCAAGATCCCTTCCAACTTTATTTTTATTTTTATTATTATTATTATTATTATTATTATTATTATTATTATTATTATTATTATTAATCACAGAGCCAGATGTTCAGACTGGATTTGGCATTTTTGTCTACCTATCAAGTCCTTACTACTACTACTACTACTACTAGTAGTAGTAGTAGTAGTAGTAGTACTTATTATTATTATTATCATCATCATCATCATCATCATCATCATCATCATCATCATCATGGATCATTGCACAGTCAGCCAGATGTTCAGACTGGATTTGGCATTTTTGTCTACCTATCGAATCCTTCCCAAGGACCTGGGATAGGCAGATGTGGATTATTATTATTATTATTATTATTATTATTATTGATCATCGCACAGTCAGCCAGATGTTCAGATTGGATTTGGCATTTTTGTCTACCTATAGAGTCCTTCCCAAGGACCTGGGATAGGCAGATGTGGATGTTTGATGGTATTACAGATCTCGTCCCAGGATGGAAGCAGTTCGTAGTAAGGCCGCCTTTTGCAATTGACTAATGGCGAATTTGTCAATGCCGATGATGGTGTTCAAGTGGTGCTCCAGTTGTTTTGGGATTGCACCCAAGGCGCCTATGACTATTGGTACCACCCTTGCTTGCTTTTGCCACAGTCTTTCTATTTCTATTTGTAGGTCTTTGTATTTTGTGATCTTCTCCAGTTCTTTCTCCTCTATTCTGCTGTCTCCAGGCACTGCCACCTCCACTATCCAGACTTTTTTGTCTTTCTTATCGACAATTGTTAAGTCCGGGGTGTTATGTGGCAGGTGCTTGTCTGTTTGAATTCTGAAGTCCCTGAGCAGTTTAATTTTATCATTTTCTATGACTTTCTCTATTTTATGACCCCACCAGTTCTTGCTTACATCATCACATCATCACCACCACCATCATCATCATCATCATCATCATCATCAGACACAGGAGCTGTCAACATTCATATCATCATCATCATCATCATCATCATCATCATCATCATCATTATTAAGACACAGGAACTGTCAACATTCCCCAAACCTCCTAAGCAACAGACACCACCACCCTCCCAAAAAAAAATCTTGCTCTGGATAAAGAATTTCCAGATCTTTCGTTTCTCTCCTCCACTCACACACCCACCCCTTCATTCCTGATGCTGAGAAAAATTGGGATGCGGCAAAATTGAAAACTCCGCTCTGTTCGCTTTCACACACCGCAGGGGAGGCATGGTTTATTTCAAGGAGTTTCCTGAATGATCCATAACAACGTTTCCCATCGCCCTAAGCCAGGGGTAGTCAACCTTGGCTCTTTTATGACTCGTGGACTTCAACTCCCAGAATTCCTGAGCCAGCCATGTTGAGGGGAAAGGGAGAGGTTTCCAAGCTGAGCCATGCTGGCTCAGGAATTCTGGGAGTTGAAGTCCACCAGTCATAAAGGGGCCATAGTTCCCCCATGCTGGGTGAGGAATTCTGGGAGTTGAAGTCCACCAGTCGTAAAGGGAGCCATAGTTCCCCCATGCTGGCTGAGGAATTCTGGGAGTTGAAGTCCACCAGTCATGAAGGGGGCCATAGTTCCCCCATGCTAGCTCAGGAATTCTGGGAGTTGAAGTCCACCAGTCATGAAGGGGCCATAGTTCCCCCATGCTGGCTGAGGAATTCTGGGAGTTGAAGTCCACGAGTCATGAAGGGGGCCATAGTTCCCCCATGCTGGCTGAGGAATT
>NW_015392005.1:32471-35749 GCF_001527695.2 Protobothrops mucrosquamatus | reverse complement strand
TCAGGAATTCTGGGAGTTGAAGTCCACCAGTCATGAAGGGGCCATAGTTCCCCCATGCTGGCTGAGGAATTCTGGGAGTTGAAGTCCACGAGTCATGAAGGGGGCCATAGTTCCCCCATGCTGGCTGAGGAATTCTGGGAGTTGAAGTCCACCAGTCATGAAGGGGGCCATAGTTCCCCCATGCTGGCTCAGGAATTCTGGGAATTGAAGTCCACCAATGATAAAAGAGCCAAGGTTGCCTATCTCTGGCAAAAACCGGGGTCGCAAAAATGGGCCACCGTGCTGCAAGGCGCAAAAACGGCTACCGCCGCGCCGCAGAGTGCAGATATAAGGCGCTGCACCATGCAAGAACGGGGCAGGGCTAGTGAGTATCACGCAGACACTAGCCCCACCCCATTTGTAGCGCGTGCGTGCTCGCGGCCCCGTGCACGCATGCACGCATGTAAAATGCTTCCCCCTCCCTTTTCTTCCAGTCCACCAATCGACAATGGTTGGTGGCCTCTGCTATACCACCTCTACTCGAGCTTGCTAGTCGGCCGCTTCGCCTCCTTTGTGCTGGGGGGGCTCCTGCTCCGGGCGGTGGGGGCGGCCTGATGGACCTGCTGGTGGTAGCGGTGGCGCCCGTGCCAAGAGAGAGGGCTCTGAGTGGCGCCTCTGGCACGCATGCCATAGGTTCGCCACCACTGGCCTATTAGATAGATAACCTTTATTGTCATTTTTTTTAAAACTGTGGGCACATTGGCACGCCTTGAAAATGAAATTCTGCTGCCTGCTCTCCAAAGCGTACACATACACGACACCCATACAAGCATGCTCTATACAACGTGTGGATAAACCTATGTACCCCTACTTATAAATAATGTACAAATATGAATTGCTGTCCATCTTGAAGACATAACGGAAGGAGGGAGCTTGAGAGTTCCCGAGGGTGATGCCGTACGGAACAAAACTGCGACTGAATCTGCATGTTCTGCTTCGGATATCACGGAGCCCCCCCACCCCACCCCCAGACGGTAACAAGGAAAACACGTCATGAAGAGGATGTGTAACGTCCCAGACAATCCTGCGGACCCTGCTCAAACAACGCGTATGTGCCACGTCCTGGATGGGAGGGAGGGAACTGCCAATAATCTGTTTTTACCGTCCTCATCACTCTCTGCACTGCTGATGTTCCCTAGTTGGGTCATGAAACGTCTGTAAGAAAACCACCCAGCTCATAGAGCACCCAGGACCCCCACAGTCCCCCTCCTCCTCTTCCTCTTCCTTCTCCTTTCCCCCTTCCAGCACTGATGATGTTACCTAATTGGGTCATGAAATGCCTGCAAGAAAACCACCAAGCTCAGAGAGCACCAAGGGCCCCTCAGTCCTCCTCCTCCTCCTCCTCCCTCCTCCTTCCCCCCTTCCCTCCTAGCAGTGATGACGTTCCCTAGTCGGGGCATGAAACGTCTGCAAGTAAACCACCCAGCTCAGAGGGCATCAAGGACCCCACAGTCTTCATCTCCTCCTCCTCCTCCTCCTCCTCCTCCTCCTCCTCCCCCACCCTTCTAGCACTGATGATGTTACGTAGTCGGGTCATGAAATGTCCGCAAGAAAACCACCCAGCTCAGAGAGCACCAAGCATCTCACGGATTAAACTTCGGTGGACATCCTTCGAAGAAGGCAGCGGCGGGGGGGGGGAGCCAGGGTCCCTCTGGGAATGGGCTCTGCTCCGAGAGCGACCTTGCCTGCAACTTCGTGCAAAGCCTGGCTCAAATTGGGCTGCGGGAAGGGGCGCTCCAGAGTGGCCCCTTGCCCCGCCTGGCGAGAGGGGACCCTGCCTCCCTCCAGGCACCGACAGCCGACAGCGCTGTTCAGCCCTGAGCTACATGCACGATTCTGCCTCCATGGCTTCTGCCCTTCGGCCACGTCCTCCCGTGGCTGTTCGCAGGATAAACCTCCTGCACTTTGCTGGTCAGCCACGGGGGGGGGTGGCAGAGGGCCATCTAGTGGCGTCCAGATTCACACTTGGTGACGATGCCTGGACGGGCAGCTTGGCAGAAGGCCGAGCACTTCCGTGGTCAACGTGGCCTTGTGTCCACCCAAACCCTCTTCTCCAGCAGCCGACACCCCCCACCCCGGCACCCTGGGGCTGCAGTCAAGACGTACCTCCTGGGCTGGAACCGGCAATCGTCCTCTCCGCTGTCGGCCTCCTGGATGGGCGAGAGAAGAAGGGAAAAGAGTTTAGTCCTCAACTTACGACAATTGACGGCCACACCATTCCTTGCACTAATATGGGGGGAAAAAACACACACACCCCCCAAAAAAACACCACCAAACGCCTTGCAGGCGCCACTTCTTCAATCAGGGAAAAAGGCCTGATTTCATAAAGGCAGAGGTCCTCGGCTTACAACGGTTTGTTTAGTGACCGTTCCAGGTGACGCCGGCCCTGAGAAAAGTGACTTACGACCGTCATTCACGCTTAACGACCGTTTC
The DNA here is from genome assembly GCF_001527695.2 of Protobothrops mucrosquamatus. Taxonomy (NCBI): domain Eukaryota; kingdom Metazoa; phylum Chordata; class Lepidosauria; order Squamata; family Viperidae; genus Protobothrops; species Protobothrops mucrosquamatus. The sequence continues at coordinate 33,277 of NW_015392005.1, read as the reverse complement.
GGCCTTCCCCGGGGTCACGGGATCGAAATTCAGACGCTTGGCGACCGAATTCGTATTTATGACAGTTGCAGCGGTCCCCGGGGATCACGTTATCCCCTTTGGCGACCTTCCGACGGGCAAAGTCAAGGGGGAAACGAGATTCGCTTAACGACCGTGTGGCTCACTTAACAACTGCGGCAAGAAATGGTCTAGGGTTTCCTGCCTGAGCAGGGGGTTGGACTAGATGACCTCCAAGGTCCCTTCTGACTGTATTTTATTATTATTATTAGCAACCTGCCTCCAGAAGCGATGAATGGTTCAACACTGGAGGTTTTTAAGAAGAGACTGGACAGCCATTTGTCTGAAATGGTATAGGGTTTCCTGCCTGAGCAGGGGGTTGGACTAGATGACCTCTGAGGTCCCTTCTGACTTTATTATTATTATTAACAACTTGCCTCCAGAAGCGGTGAATGCTCCAACACTGGAAGTTTTTAAGAAGAGATTGGACAGCCCTTTGTCTGAAATGGTATAGGGTTCCTGCCTGAGCAGGGGGTTGGACTAGAGGACCTCCATGGTCCCTTCCAACTTTATTATTATTATAAGAAAGGACGTAGAATGGGACAAAACTCACAGAGCAACCGTTTCACTTGGCAACGGGAACTTTGCGCTGTTTTAACTGTCCTACTTCTCCAATTGCAGGGTAGTCCTCCATTTACGACCGTTCATTTAGTGACCGTTCAAAGTTACAACAACTTTGGAATAAAAGTGACCTACGACCATTTTTCACAGTTAAACAACCGTTGCCGCATCCCCTGTGCTCACGTGAT
>NW_015392005.1:21804-30511 GCF_001527695.2 Protobothrops mucrosquamatus | reverse complement strand
GGTCACTGAACGAAACGGTTGTAAGTCGAGGACCACCTGAAGTCAACCAGGGGACTTCGTGGACCATGGTTCCCTGCTTTAGAGAGCAGCCAAGCCCAGCAGAGTTTGCTCATGAAGCAGAAGTACCGGTCCTCATGGGGGAAAGTCCCTCGACGTGTCCTTGCGTGCGCAAAAAAGGCCAAGTTCTCCTCCGGGCTCTGCCGAAGCAGGCCTGGGAAAGGAACCGGTTCCAACAAAACACGGATCTCCGGGTGAGAAAAAGTGCTACTGAATTGCGTTGTTGTTGTTGTTGTGCAACTGGGCCGGGCCCCGGGCTGTGCGATGTGCCGGTGCATGCAAAGAGTTGACTAGTGGCCCTTCGGATGGAAGAGATATCAGACATTGCTGATGATTGACAGCCTGGGAGGCTGCTGGAATTACTCTGTGCAACACGGCAGGAGGCAAACCACGGCTGGATGGGGCATAGGAGGGTCCCCCGGGACCCCCACATAGGCACGACCCCGCAACGGTGGCCTTCCAGAGTAGAATCAGAGGGTGGAGGGCAGTTTAGGGCAGTGTTTTCAAATGTTTTAAGCACGGGGTGGACTCCCACTCCCAGAATTCCCCAGCCAGCCATGCTTTAAGAGGGGTGGACTCCCACTCCCAGAATTCCCCAGCCAGCCTGCTTTAAGAGGGGTGGGCTTCCACTCCCAGAATTCCCCAGCCAGCCTGCTTTAAGAGGGGTGGACTTCCACTCCCAGAATTCCCCAGCCAGCCTGCTTTAAGAGGGGTGGACTTCCACTCCCAGAATTCCCCAGCCAGCATCCTTTAAGAGGGGAGGATTTCAACTCCCAGAATTCCCCAGCCAGCGTCCTTTTAGAGGAATGGGCTTCCACTCCCAGAATTCCCCAGCCAGCATCCTTTAAGAGGGATGGATTTTAACTCCCAGAATTCCCCAGCCATCCTGCTTTAAGAGGAGTGGGCTTCCACTCCCAGAATTCCCCAGCCAGCCTGCTTTAAGAGGGGTGGGCTTCCACTCCCAGAATTCCCCAGCCTGCATGCTTTAAGAGGGGTGGGCTTCCACTCCCAGAATTCCCCAGCCAGCGTGCTGCCTGAGGAATTCTGGGAACTGAAGTCCACCCCTCTTAAAGTGTCAAAGTCTGTGTAAAACACTGATTCAAGGGCAACCCTTTGGCACACAAACTGTTACCCTTGAGGTTCTCTGTCCCCTGAGCACAAGCAGAGGGCTCGGCTGTCTCTTTTTTGCACTCCCTGCCACTTATTGCCAGAGTGGACCTTTGTGATGACCTCCAAGGTCCCTTCCAACTTTATCATCATCATTATTATTATTATTACTTTGAACAGGGACAGCCCAAACCAGACTGACCGCCCTTCCCACAGGGTGCAGGCTCAAGCTGCACCTTTTAGCATCTGCCACATGGGGGCAGCAGAGGGCAGCTGCTGGCCAGGTTGAACTGTTGAAATGTGTTTGAATATTAGTATTACGGTAGTAACCTAATAGTAGTATTATGTTGAACTGTGTTCCAGAGTCTTGTGGGGCCATTCTCCCCAGACCCAACCCAAGTCCCCGTGCCATCTCGGCTATTTTGAGTGACACTTTAACGATGAAAAGGATAAGGACTTAGTCTTATCTTAGTCTTATCTTGTCTCGACCTTCCCTGGAACCTCCAGAAGATCAGGTTGGGGGACGAGTTCGTCCTCTGGGAGCTAGTAAAGTCTGTTTCCCAACAGGTCAGTCTTCTTAAGTCCACTTCCTCTCCTGGGCAAATCAGTGATAGATCTGACAGCCAGTTTGGTCTCAAGGTGAAGGCACCAGGCTAAAAACTAGGAGGCTGTGAGTTCTAGTCCCGCCTTAGGCATGAAACTCAGCTGGGTGACTTTGAGCCAATCACCAGGAGACGGTGAATTCTAGTCCTGCCTTAGGCATGAAAGCCAGGTGGGTGACTTTGGGCCAATCACCAGGAGACGGTGAGTTCTAGTCCTGCCTTAGGCATGAAACTTGGTTGACTGTGAGTCAATCACCAGGAGACGGCGAGTTCCAGTCCCGCCTTAGGCATGAAACTTGGTTGGTTGACTTTGAGTCAATCATGAGGAGACGGTGAGTTCTAGTCCCGCCATAGGCTTAAAATCCAGCTGGGTGATTTTAAGCCAATCACTCTCCGTCAGGCCAACACATTTCACAGTTGGGTGTCTTTGTGCCAATCACCAGGAGCTTGTGAGTTCTAGTCCCGCCTTAGGCATGAAAGCTGGCTGGAGGACTTTGGGCCAATCACCAGGAGACGGTGAGTTCTAGTCCCGCCTTAGGCATGAAACTCATCTGGGTGACTATGAGCCAATCACCAGGAGAAGGTGAGTTCTAGTCCCGCCTTAGGCATGAAAGCCAGCTGGGTGACTCTGGGCCAATCACCAGGAGACGGTGAGTTCTAGTTCTGCCTTCTCTGTGATAGCCAGCTGGGACAGTTTGGGCCAATCACTCGGAGGCTATGAGTTCTAATCCTGCCTTAGGTATGACAGCTGGCTGGGGGACTTTGGGCCAATCACCAGGAGACGGTGAGTTCTAGTCCCAGTTTAGGGATGAAAGCCGGCTGGGGAACTTTGGGCTAGTCCCTCCCTCTTTCAGCCCAGCCCACCTCGCAGGGTTGTGAGGAGGAAGGTGTGTTGGCTCTGATCACGGCCTGGAGTTATTTCAAAAATATTGAAAGGCGGGTATAAATAGATAAACAATAAGTCATATTTAAAAACAATATACACCCCCCATTCTCATCCCAGCCAGAAAATAGCATATTTTTTTCTGATTCGGCAGGAAGGCTGCATCTTAACAAGGTTGCCTTAAATTTACTAAATCCTCAGATCACAATTAATTAAAAAAGAATCATTCTGGGGTCTCTCTCTCTCTCTCCCTCCCTCCCTCCCTCTGCTAGTAGGAGTTAAGGAGTAACAAGGGAGATAATTAAAGCAAGTTACTGTATAACGAGGTTAAACCGAATGCTGATAGGTTTGTGGGATCTGGGAATGTCTAGTTTAGGGGTCTTCCAACTTGGCCCTTTGATGACTTGTGGACTTCAACTCCCAGAATTCCTCAGCCAGGAGGCTTTAAGACAGGGGTCTTCCAACTTGGCCCTTTGATGACTTGTGGACTTTAACTCCCAGAATTCTGTGTGCCTGGCTGAGGAATTTTGGGAGTTGAAGTCCACAAGTCCTAAAAGGGCCAGGTTGGAAGACCCCTGGTCTAGTTAATGGAGAAGGATTAGGGATGGCACGATAGCATCTTCCGATATTTGAGGGGCTGCCACAGAAAAGAGAAAGGGGTCAACCTGTTCTCCAAAGCCCCTCCAGCCAGAAGCAGAAGTGCAGAATAACAGAGCTGGAAGGGACCTTGGAGGTCTTCTAGTCCAGCCCCCTGCTCAGGCAGGAGACCCTATGCCATTTCGGACAAATGGCTGTCCAATCTCTTCTTAAAAACCTCCAGTGTTGGAGCGATGGATGGAAACTGATCAAGAAGAGAAACAACGTGGCATTAAGGAGCAATTTGCCACCAGACGTCGTGGCTACTCCGACACTGGAGGCTTTTAAGAAGGGAAAAGTGTCTCCTGTTTGAGCAGAGGGCTGGACTAGATGACCTCCAGGGTCCCTTCCAACTCTGTCATTCTGTTAATCAGTGGAACGACCTGCCTCCAGAAGTTGTGAGTCTTCCACACTGGAGGTTTTTAAGTAGAGATTGGACAGCCATTGGTCTGGAATGTTATAAGGTCTCCTGCTTGTGCAGGGGGTCGTGCTAGATGACCTCCGAGGTCCCTTTCCGGCTCTGTTATTTTGTTAATTAATTAATTAATCAATCAATCAATCAGTGGGAGCTGTGGGTTGCTCCCTCAGTGGAGTTCTTTAAGAAGAGACTGGACAGCCACTTGTTTGAAATCGTAACAGGGTTTCCGGCTTGTGCGGAGGGGGGGGGAGGCTGGGCTAGATGACCTCTGAGGTCCCTTCCAGCTCTGTTATTCTTTTAATTAATTAATCAATCAGTGGGAGTTGTGGGTTGCTCCATCAGTGGACTTCTTTAAGAAGAGACTGAACAGCCACTTGTCTGAAATAGTAATAGGGTTTCTGGCTTGTGCAGGGGGTTGGACTAGATGACCTCCAAGGTCCCTTCCAGCTGTTATTTTGTTAATTAATCAATCAATCAATCAGTGGGAGTTATGGGTTGCTCCATCGGTGGAGTTCTTTAAGAAGAGATTGGACAGCCACTTGTCTGAAATAGTAATAGGGTTTCCGGCTTGGGCAAGAGGTTGGGCTAGATGACCTCTAGGTCCCTTCCAATTTGGTTATTCTGCCATTCTCTAAATCTGTAATAAAGAGGACTTCCACATGTGGGCTGGCAAGGAGCCACACACCAAGCTAGGGACGCAAGAGGCAGAGGAAATTCTGCCAGAAAAGTAGGAACTCCTGGGCCAAATTACCAGCCCCAGCAATTTTCCTGTTCCCCCCCCCCTCCATCCAGCTGGCCCGGACTACTTAGGGCAGTAGATGGAAAACATCTGGAATGTCAGCTGTCTCCCTTGGCTGGAGAGATGCGGTTTTCCTGGCAAGGGAAGCGCAGCGGTCAGGCGCTAAGCCTTAATTCCATGTTTATTTACTTATTTTTGTCATATTTATGTATTATGTATTTATTATGTATTTGTGTATATCGGAGGGGGCGACCCGTTGAGAACTGTAGGCAATGAAATTTCATTTTAATGCGTGCCGATTAGGGTACACTCAAAGGGACAATCAAGTTATTATTCTGTTGAACTGCAGACCACCGATTTGGAAAGGGACGTGGAGACTTTTTGAGTCCGTCCTTCTGTTCGGGGCAGGAATCTCCCTCTGAACAATTAACAATTAGAACAATTAATCAGTGGAACAACCTGTCTCCAGAAGCGGTGAATGCTCCAACCCTAGAAGTTTTTAAGAAGAGACTGGAAAGCCCTTTGTCTGGAATGGTATAGGGTTTCCTGCCTGAGCAGGGGGTTGGACTAGATGACCCCCAAGGTCCCTTCCAACTCTATTATTCTGCTATCCTTCCTTCCTTCCTTCCTTCCTTCCTTCCTTCCTTCCTTCCTTCCTTCCTTCCTTCCTTCCTTCTCCATCACTGGAGGTTTTTAAGAAAAGATTGGACATCCATTTGTCCGAAATGGTATAGGGCAGTGGTTCTCAACCTGTGAGTCGGGACCCCATTTGGGGTCGATCAACCATTTCATGGGGGTCGCCAAGCAAGGCTGTCCACCATTTTTTTTGCCCGCCATTTTTTGTCCGCCATTTTTTCCCCCCTTTTCTGGCGGGTGCCTTACCTCCCTTGGGCTGGGCCAGCTGGTGGTCGGCCTGCTCCGTCTCTGCCGCTTGCCAGCTACGCCTCGGCCGGCGCAGGGGGCGGAACCACGCATGCGCGGTGCTCCCGGGCAGGGAAAGTCCTCGACTTACGACCGGCTGGGTAGTCCTCGACTTACGACCGGTTTAGTCCTCGACTTACGACCGGTTTAGTCCTCGACTTACGACCAGTTGGGGTCGCATTAAAAAGGTTGAGAACCACTGGTATAGGGTCTCCTGCCTGAGAAGGGGGTTGGACTAGATGACCTCCAAGGTCCCTTTTAACTTTATTATTATTATTCACCTGCCTCCAGAAGCAGTGAATGCTCCAACACTGGAAGTTTTTAAGAAGAGAGTGGACAGCCATTTGTCTGAAATGGTATAGGGTTTCCTGCCTGAGCAGGGGGTTGGACTAGATGACCTCCAAGGTCCCTTCCAACTTTATTATTATTATTACACAATTATTGTACTCTGCTACTGAGAGTCACAACAAAACTTCCCAGCCCCGATCCTTGCCCTTAAAGCATTTCTCACGGTGATTTTTTTTTTGGGGGGGGGGGGCCAAACACGACTCCAGACTCCGGAAGCTGTATTTTTCTAATAAATTCTTGCCTAATCCCACCAACTTCCCACTTCAGACACAATAAAACCATTTCTCAAAATCCAATCTGGGCCGGAGACAAAACCACACTTCTCTCTTCTCCCCTCAAAGGACCGTCCTTCCGACCCGAAACCGCAAGAGGCTGTTTGTTACACAACGGAGCACAGCAGTAGCTGCAAAAGGGATCCCGGCTGGAAGGGGGAGGTTGTGAATTTGTGCGGTGTGCAGGACTGTTCCCCCTGTTGTGCCTGGACAAGCCAAAGCAGAAACAGGAGCAGATCTGGCAGGGCCGCAACACGACACGGCACACACACAGTAGCCAGGTGATGTGTGCACCTAAAGCAGGGCTAAGGGATTAGGATGCCTTTAGGACTTGGGGACTTCAACTCCCAGAATTCCTCAGCCAGCTGGCGTGCCCTTGGTTGTAACTCTATGGGGGGGGGGGGCTTTAAAATGCAACAAAGGAGAATATTTGTAGCCCGGGGTTGAAATGAGCGTCTTGGGTGCCTCTGAGCTGGGTGCTTTCCTTGCAGACGTCTCATGACCCAACTAGGGAACATCAGCAGGGCTAGGAGGAGGGGGGGGTTGCTTTTAGCACTGATGATGCTATCTAGCTGGGTCATGAAACGTCTGCAAGGAAAGTACCAAGCTCAGAGAGCACCAAGGACCCCACAGTCCTCCTCCTCCTTCTCCTCCTCTGCTCCACAACACCCCCTCCCTTCTAGCACTGATGATGTTCTCTAGTTGGGTGATGAAAGGTTTGCAGGAAAACCACCCAGCTCAGAGAACAATCCTCCTCCTCCTCCTCTTCCTCCTCCTCCCTGCCAATCCCCGCTCCCTTCCAGCACTGATGATGTTCCCCAGTTGGGTCCTGAAACGTCTGCAAGAAAACAACCGAGCTCAGAGAGCACCCAGGACCCCCACAGTCCTTCTTCATTATCACCTCCTTCTCTTCCTCCTCCTCCACGAACCTCACTCCCTTCTAGCCCTGATGATGTTCCCCAGTTGGCTCATGAAACGTCTGCAAGAAAAGCACCAGGCTCAGAGAGCATCAAGGACCCCACAGTCGTCATCCTCCTCCTCCTCGTCTCCACCATCTAGCACTGATGATGCTCCCTAGTTGGGTCATGAAACGTCTGCAGGAAGGCAAGCTCAGGGAGCACCAAGGACCCCACAGCTCTAGCTCCTCCTCCTCCTCCTCCTCCTCTTCTCCCCTCCTCCCTGAAAACCTCCCTCCCTCCTGGCACTGATGCTGTTCCCTAGTTGGGTCATGAAACGTCTGCAAGAAAACAACCAAGCTCAGAGAGCACCAAGGACCCCACAGGTCTCCCTCCTCCTCCTCCTCCTCCTCCTCCTCCTCCTCTCCACAAACCTCACTCGCTCCCAGCACTGGTGATGTTATCTAGTTGGGTCATGAAACGTCTGCAAGAAAACCACCAAGCTCAGACAGCATCAAGGACCCCACAGTCGTCGTCGTCTTCTTCTTCTTTCTTCTTCTTCTTCTTCTTCTTCTTCTTCTTCTTCTTCTTCTTCTTCTTCTTCTTCTTCTTCTTCTTCTTCTTCTTCTTCTTCTTCTTCTTCTTCTTCTTCTTCTTCTTCTTCTTCTTCTTCTTCTTCTTCTTCTTCTTCTTCTTCTTCTTCTTCTTCTTCTTCTTCTTCTTCTTCTTCTTCTTCTCCTTCTCCTTCTCCTTCTTCTTCTCCTTCTCCTTCTCCTTCTCCTTCTCCTTCTCCTTCTCCTTCTCCTTCTCCTTCTCCTTCTCCTCCTCCTCCTCCTCCTCCTCCTCCTCCTCCTTCTCCTTCTCCTTCTCCTTCCTCCTCCTCCCCTTCTCCTCCTCCTCCATTTCTGCAATCCCCCCTCCCTTCTAGCACTAGATGCTACCTAGTCAGGTCATGAAACGTCTGCAGGAAAACAGCCAAGCCCAGAGAGCACCCAGAACCCCACAGTTCTCCTCCTCCTCCCTTCTAGCACTGATGATGTTCCCCAGTTGGGTCATGAAACGTCTGTAAGAAAACCACCAAGCTCAGGGGGCACCCAGGACTCCACACTCCAACCCTGAGCCACAACGACTCTCTTCCACCGGCACAACCCTTTTTTCGCTCAGCTCCGACGGTGCTCGCCAAACGGAAGACAGACAGACAAAGACTGAGCTGCCCCTCCAGCCTCCGAAGGGCACGAGTAGTAGGACAGTGGCTGGCATAACCCCTTGCCAACCTTGCCGGACTCTTCACTTTCTGTTCTCCCAAGCTCTCTCTCTCTCTCTCTCACACACACACACACACAGACACACACACCCCATTCAGAACAGCCTTGAGCTTTTTTTTTGGCCCCAGATCTCTCGAGCCACTGATCTCCACCATTACCGTCCACGGTGTAATCGGGATTTTATGATGTTATCATTATTTGGAATTATTGAAATCCGGGGACGTTCGTGGCTGCCATCGTTTTACGGAGGGTGCTTGATTTATCGCAAGGCACGTCGTGCCGTCTGGCGCTTGAGGAGGAACGCGCCAAGCACCCCAGGAACTGGATTTCTTGCCAAAGGAAGGAAAAAATTTCAGGGGGGGGAGAGATCACCAGGAAAAACAGCTGTTCTCGTTCAGTCTGCGGGCGGCTGCCAAGACGGCCTGGGCCGGCCCGCTTTCTCGGCAGGACTCCTCTGGAGGAGAACAAGAGGTGCCGTTTCCCAACACGTCTGCTCTGCGTTCCTCCTTACTCCAAACCCGTGTTTTCCTTTTTCTTTCTTCTGGGTCCCAGGACCCCTGACC
>NW_015392005.1:16715-19077 GCF_001527695.2 Protobothrops mucrosquamatus | reverse complement strand
AGCTTGACTCCCTCTTCTTTGGGGCAGCCCCTGAGATACTGGAAGACTGCTATCCTGTCCCCCCTCGTCCTTCTCTTCCTTAAACTAGACATTCCCAATTCCAGCAACCGTTCCTTATATGTTTTAGCCTCCAGTCCCCTAAATCATCTTTGTTGCTCTTCTCTGTACTCTTTCTAGAGTCTCAACAGGTGGTCCTTGACTTACAACAATTCGTTTATTGGCCGTCTGAAGGTTCAACGGCACTGAACAAACTGACTTAGGACTGTTTTTCACACTTACGACCTGTGGGAAGTTAGCCCCCCACCCCAGAGAAGGAAATATTAAAAGGGCAGGAAAATATATTTCCTCAAAGGATCTTAAAGAGGCAGAAAAGCATGCCCAGTTTTTTCTTAATAGCCCCAAGTCTGCCTCCCCCAAGCAGAAAGCAGCTCTGTAGAAATGCAGATGTGATCATCCATTCAGGAAGGTTAGAGCCCTCCAGCTAGAACAGTGGTGGGGAACCTAGGGCACGGGTGCCAGAGGCGGCACTCAGAGCCCTCTCTGTTGGCACGGGCACCGCCACCACTAGCTGCAGGTCCATCAGGCCACTCCCGCCGCCCGGAGCAGGAGCCCCGCCCAGCACAAAGGAAGCGAAGCGGCCGACTGGCAAGCATGAGTCGAGTTGGTAGAGCAGAGGTCACCAACCATTGTCGATTGGTGGACTGGAAGAAAAGGGAGGGGGAAGCGTTTTATATATGCGAGTGTGCGCGCACGGGGGGGCCCGCGAGCATGCCCACGCTGCAAATGAGGCGGGGCTAGTGCCTGCGTGGTACCAGCCCTGCCCCATTCTTGTGTGGTGCAGCGCCTTGTAGCTGCACCCCACGCCGTTTTTACGCCTTGCAGCACGGTGGCCTATTTTTTGTGTTCCTGGTTTTTGCACGCCAGAGGCGGCACTCAGAGGTGCCTCCCTGTCTCCCCCCCCCAAGGGCACCACAATGCTGATGGGCCCCTGGCACTTTGCGATAGATAAGTGGGTTTGGGGTTGCGGTTTGGGCACTCGGTCTCTAAAAGGTTCGCCATCGCTGACCCTATACCCTCTCAATCTAGCCCAGTGGTTCTCAACCTGTGGGTCGGGACCCCATTTGGGGTCGATCGACCATTTCACGGGGGTCGCCAAGCAAGGCTGTCCGCCATTTTTTCCCCCTTTTCCGGCGGGTCCCTTGGGCTGGGCCAGCTGGTGGTCGGCCTGCTCCGTCTCTGCTGCTTGCCAGCTACGCCTCGGCCGGCGCAGGGGGCGGAACCACGCATGTGCGGCGCTCCCGGGCAGGGAAAGTCCTCGACTTATGACCGGTTGGGTAGTCCTCGACTTACGACCGGTTTAGTCCTCGACTTATGACCGGTTTAGTCCTCGACTTACGACTGGTTTAGTCCTCGACTTACAACCGGTTGGGGTTGCGGCATTAAAAAGGTTGAGAACCACTGATCTAGCCTCTTCGTAAAAATCTCCAGCGATGGAGTTCAAAGTTCAAAACATTATTGAGTTTTCTGCGGGTATATTTCAGATTCTGAAGCTTGTGGTTAACGTTTCCTCTTGTTCGGGGCGGAAGGCGGACTTGCCCAGAGTTTTCAAGCTTGCAGTCCTGAAGGTGTTTAATAGCTCAAAAGTACTTAATAAGCGGTTTTCCAGAAATGATGGGAAAGGGAGGTTTGCCAAAGGCAGCGTCCCGAGTGCCTCCGTGGAGGATGGAACTGGTAAGCCCCTAAGTCTCCACCGCTTCCCAGTTTGCGCTCTGCTCTACACACAAGTGTCTTGGCAATGACTGAACAGCCAACAACCAGCTCATCAAGGAAGCAGCGAGAACAGGCCTGCCCACACGGACACAAAGCCAGCCACGGTATGTAAACAGAGCAAGCCCTACTTCCTTCTAGCACCGGTGATGTTATCCGGTTGGGTCATGAAATGTCTGCAAGGGAACAGCCAAGCTCCATGGATCCCACAGTCCTCCACTTCCTCCTCCTCCTCCCTTCTAGCACTGAGGATGTGACCTAGTTGGGTCATGAAATGTCCAAGAAAATCACCAGCCAGAGCATCAAGGACACCACAGTCCTCCTCCTCCTCCTCCTCCTCCCACTCCCTTCTAGCACTGGTGATGTTCCCTAGTTGGGTAATCAAACATCTGTAAGAAAACCACCAAGCTCAGAGGGCACCAAGGACCCCACAATCATCCTGCTTCTCCTCCTCTTCCCACTCCCTTCTAGCACTGGTGATGTTCCCTAGTTGGGTCATGTCTGCAAGAAAACCACCCAGGTCAGAGAGCACCAACCACCCTAGTCTTCCTCCTCCTCCTCCTCCTCCTCCTCCTCCTCCTCCTCCTCCTCCTCC
>NW_015392005.1:12734-15681 GCF_001527695.2 Protobothrops mucrosquamatus | reverse complement strand
CTCCCACTCCCTTCTAGCACTGGTGATGTTCCCTAGTTGGGTCATGAAACGTCTCCAAGAAAACAGCCAAGCTCAGAGAGCACCAGGGACCCCACAGTCCTCCTCCTTCTCTTCCTACTTTCCCCCCCCCTTCCCTCCTAGCACTGATGACATTACCTAGTTGGGTCGTGAAACGTTTGCAAGAAAACCACCCAGCTCAGAGACCACCAAAGACACACACAAACACCCCAGGCGAGGGTAGGAGAAAAAAACAAACCCCAGCAATCTGAGCGCCCCTTTGTCCAGCTAACCCAGTTTATTCTAGCTTCAGCAAGCTGCGAAACCTTGTTAATCGGAAAAAGGCCGGGCCGGGGAGGCTTCTGATTTCTCGAGAAGAGAGACGTCGGTCGCGCATCAGGAGCATCGGTGCTACCGGATGTGCAAAACCACAGTCAAGGTTCAGCGCATGCAGCTTTTGCAAAGAGCACCGACAGAAAAAGAGGAGCGGAAAGGCAAACACCCAAAAAAACACAACGCCCATTGTTCACAACCGGAAAAGGGGGCGCATTTGCCCCCACCCCACCCCCACCCACAGCTGTCTTCTCCAAACAGGTTTCTAAATTGTTTTTTTTTTTCCCCGGCTGCCAACAACACCGAGAATTGCCCGACAGATGAATGGATCCCCCCCCCAGCTTAGAGAAAGGGGGGGGGAGGCACATGCTCACAGCTCCTCTGGTTTCCAAGAAGCCCCTTCTTCCCCCGGGCGCAGCCTCCGTGCAGCTGAGCTTGCAAGAGTAGAGACAGTTTGGCCCACTGGTTAAAGGAACCAGGCTAGAAAGCGGGAGACTGTGAGTTCTAGTTCTGCTTTAAGAGACACAAAAGCCGGCTGGATGACTTTCGGCCAATCGCTAGGAGACGGTGAGTTCTAGTCCTGCCTTAGAAACCAAAGACAGCTGAGAGACTTTTGATCAATCGCTGGAAGAACGCGAGTTCTAGTCCAACATTAGACACGAAAGACGGCTGGGTGACTTTGGGCCAATCACTAGGAGGCGGTGAGTTCTAGTCCAGCCTTAGGCATGAAAGCCGGCTGGGTGACTTTGGGCCAATCACCATGAGGTTGTGAGTTCTAGTCCCGCCTAAGACACAAAAGCAGGCTGGGTGACTTTTGGCCAATCACCAGGAGACGGTGAGTTCTAATCCCGCCTTAGGCACGAAAGCCAGCTGGGTGACTTTGGGCCAATCACCATGAGGTTGTGAGTTCTAGTCCCGCCTTAGGCATGAAAGCCAGCTGGGTGACTTTGGGCCAATCACCAGGAGACGGTGAGTTCTAGTCCTGCCTTAGACATAAAAGCCAGCTAGGTGACTTTGGGCCATTCACCAGGAGAAGGTGAGTTCTAATCCCGCGTTAAGCACAAAAGCCATCGTAGAATCTTGGGCTAGTCCCTCTGCCTCAGCCCAACCACCTCACAGGGTTGTCGTTGTGAGGAAAACAGGAGAAGGAAGGAATAGTCAGTAAGTTTGTCACCTTATTTATACAAATAATAAAAGCGGGTTATAAACACATACATATACATACATGAGGCATGCAAATGGGAGGCTCCTGGAGGCACACTTAAGGAACTTGCACCAACACCTGGCATCCTACAGATTTGTTGAGACCACAACTCCCAGAAGGCCCGGACCGTTTGGGGATGCAAGCCCAAAATGGCCCTTAGCAAGCCGAAGGGCAGTCCTAGTGGACAATCACCTAAATAGGAGCCAGCCGTGTGCTGCAGCTGCCAAAAAGGCCAACACAGTGCTAGGCTGCATCAACAGAGGGATAGAATCAAGATCACGTGAAGGGTTAATACCACTTTACAAGGCCTTGGTAAGGCCACACTTGGAATACGGCATCCAGTTTTGGTCACCACGATGTAAAGAAGATGTTGAGACTCTGGAAAGAGTGCAGAGAAGAGCAACAAAGATGATCAGGGGACTGGAGGCTAAAATATATAAGGAAAGGCTGCTGGAATTGGGTCTGTCTAGTTTAACGAAGAGAAGGACGAGGGGGGGACACGATAGCAGCGTTCCAGTATCTCAGGGGCTGCCCCAAAGAAGAGGGAGTCAAGCTGTTCTCCAAGGTGCCTGAAGGCAGGACAAGAAGCAACGGGTGGAAACTCATCAAGGAGAGAAGCAACCTGGAACTAAGGAGAAACTTCCTGACAGTCAGAACAATTAACCAGTGGAACTACCTGCCTCCAGAATTTGTGGGTGCACCAACACTAGAAGTTTTTAAGAAGAGACTGGACAGCCATTTGTCTGAAATGGTATAGGGTTTCCTGCCTGAGCAGGGGGTTGGACTAGATGACCTCCCTTCCAACTTTATTATTATTCTATTCTATTCTATTCTATTCTATTCTATTCTATTCTATTCTATTCTATTATTCTCCTCTCCTCTCCTCTCCTCTCCTCTCCTCTATTCTATTCTATTCTACATTCGATCCTATCCTATCCTATCCATTTACCGCTTTGAATTATTTGCAAGCGTCTGAATTTTGATCTCGCGATGGTGGGGGATGCTGCAACGATCATTAGGGGTGAAAAATGTTTCTAAGTCACTTTTTTCAGTGCTGTAGGTTTGAACAGTTACTAAACGAACGGTTGCAAGTTGAGGACTGCCCGGAAGGAAGGAAGGAAGGAAGGAAGGAAGGAAGGAAGGAAGGAAGGAAGGAAGGAAGGAAGGAAGGAAGGAAGGAAGGAAGGAAGGAAGGTAGGTTCATAAAGCAAAGAAAACAAAGAGAGCCTCGACCACTCAATTCAGTTCACAACAAGCTGCAAAAAAAGGCTTCCTCGGCAGATTAGATTCTCCGTTTCTGTTGGAAAGGAAATCCTTCTCAGTTGCATGCAAGGGCAATGGAGGGGGGGAAGAATGGGGGGGGGGATAAGAGGAAGGAAACTGGTTCCTGTCCTCGTGCAGAAACAAATCCAA
>NW_015392005.1:8072-12721 GCF_001527695.2 Protobothrops mucrosquamatus | reverse complement strand
AAACAAAGAGAGCCTCGACCACTCAATTCAGTTCACAACAAGCTGCAAAAAAAGGCTTCCTCGGCAGATTAGATTCTCCGTTTCTGTTGGAAAGGAAATCCTTCTCAGTTGCATGCAAGGGCAATGGAGGGGGGGAAGAATGGGGGGGGGGATAAGAGGAAGGAAACTGGTTCCTGTCCTCGTGCAGAAACAAATCCAACGTGGGAAAACGTGGGAATTGGGTAGGTCTAGTTTAATGAAAAGATCCTGACAAGCTCAGGATCCAAAAAGATCCTGACAGACTTGAACCATGGGCCCTGTCCAACAAAATGAGTTTCAATGTGGAGAAAAGCAAAGTCTTACATTTAGGCAGGATATTAATAAAGTTGGAACGGACCTTGGAGGTCATCTAGTCTAACCCCCTGCTCAGGCAGGGAACCCTGCCTACACTATTTCAGACAAATGGCTGTCCAGTCTCTTCTTAAAAACATCCAGTGTTGGAGCATTCACCGCTTCTGGAGGCAGGTAGTTCCACTGGTTAATTGTTCTCACTGTCAGGAAGTTTCTCCTTAGTTCCAGGTTGCTTCTCTCCATGGTTAGTTTCCATCTGTTGCTGACTTAGATAAGGGAATTGAAGGAGAACTCATCCAATTTGCAGAGGACACTAAACTGGCAGGAGTAGCCAACACCCCAGAAGACAAGCTCAGGATCCAAAAAGATCCTGACAGACTTGAACCATGGGCCCTGTCCAACAAAATGAGTTTCAATGTGGAGAAAAGCAAAGTCTTACATTTAGGTAGGAAAAACCAAAGGTACAAGTCCAGATTGGGAGAGACCTGGCTCAAAAACAGCAACTGTGAAAGGGGATCTTGGAGTCCTGGTGGACGATCACTTAAACATGAGCCAGCCGTGTGCAGCAGCAGCCAACACAGCTAACACAATCCTGGGTTGCATAAACAGAGGCATAGAATCAAGATCAGGCGAAGTATTAGTACTGCTTTATAAAGCCTTAGTAAGGCCACATCTGGAATACTGCAATCCAATTTTGGTCACATTATAAAAAAGATGTTCAGGCCTTGGAAAAAGTGCAGAGAAGAGCAACTAAGATGATCCAAGGCCTGGAGACTAAAACATACGAAGAACGGCTGCAGGACTTGGATCTGGCTAGCTAGTCTAAAGAAAAGAAGAAATAGGGGAGACAGGATAGCAGTCTTCCAGTATTTGAGGGGCTGCCCCAAAGAGGAGGGGGTCACATTATTCTCCAAAGCACCAGAGGGCAGGACGAGAAACAACGGTTGGAAACTAATCAAGAAGAGAAGCAACCTGGAATTAAGAAGAAACTTCCTAACAGGGAGGACAATTAACCAGTGGAACAGCTTGCCTCCAGAAGTGGTGGGTGTTTCATCACTGGAGGATTTTAAGAAGAGACTGGACAGCCACTTGTGTGAAACTGTATAGGTTCCCCTGCTTGAGCGGGAGGCTGGACTAGATGACCTCCGAGGTCCTTTCCAGTTCTGTTGTTCTTATTCTGCTTGGTCTACTCTCCTTGATTAAGTCTCCATCCATTGCTTCTTGTCCTGCCTCCTGGTGCTCTGAATAAGAGAATAACAGAATTGGAAGGGACCTTGGAGGTCTTCTAGTCCAACCCCCTGCTCAGGCAGGAAACCCTATACCATTTCAGACAAATGGCTGTCCAGTCTCTTCTTAAAAACTTCCAGTCACCGCTTCTGGAGGCAAGGAGTTCCACTGGTTAATTGTTCTCACTGTCAGGAAGTTTCTCCTTAGTTCTAGGTTGCTTCTCTCCTGGATGAGTTTCCATCCGTTGCTTCTTGTCCTGCCTTCAGGTGCTTTGGAGAATAGCTTGACTCCCTCTTCTTTGGGGCAGCCCCTGAGATACTGGAAGGCTGCTATCATCTCCCCCCTCGTCCTTTTCTTCGTTAAACTAGACAGACCCAATTCCAGCAACTGTTCCTTATATGTTTTAGCCTCCAGTCCCCTGATCATCTTTGTTGCTCTTCTCTGCACTCTTTCCAGAGTCTCAGCATCCTTTTTTTTGGATGATGGAGACTAAAACTGGACGTAGCATTCCAACGGTGCAGTATAAAGTGGTGCTAACACTTCACATAATCTTTGTTAGCTCAGCAGATTTTCCAAATGGAAGGCAGGCTAAAAATGGCCTGAACAAAATGCTTCTCTAAGCAGCCTGTCTGAAGGTGGGTTAAAGCCAGACAGCTGTGACCTTCATTTGCTGTTTCTGAAACCCTTGGCCAGCACCCAAGGAGGAAGCGAGGAAGATGAGGAAGGAAGTGGTAACCCAGGCAGGTGAGTAGACTCCACCTGGTTCCCAGGCTTATGATCCCATCCCAGGGCTGATGGCTCACTTAGGGTGCAAGGGAGGTTTTCCAGAGGAGATGCCCCCCACCCCCCCAGGGATTAATTGAGAATAACCAATAATCAAAAAGGCCAACACAGTGCTGGGCTGCATTAACAGAGGGATAGAATCAAGATCACGTGAAGGGTTAATACCACTTTACAAGGCCTTGGTAAGGCCACACTTGGAATACGGCATCCAGTTTTGGTCACCACCATGTAAAAAGGATGCTGAGACTCTAGAAAGAGTGCAGAGAAGAGCAACAAAGATGATCAGGGGACTGGAGGCTAAAACATATAAGGAAAGGCTGCTGGAATTGGGTATGTCTAGTTTAACGAAGAGAAGGACGAGGGGGACAGGATAGCAGCCTTCCAGTATCTCAGGGGCTGCCCCAAAGAAGAGGGAGTCAAGCTATTTTCCAAGGCGCCTGAAGGCAGGACAAGAAGCAACGGATGGAAACTAACCAAGGAGAGAAGCAACCTGGAACTAAGGAGAAACTTCCTGACAGTTAGAACAATTAACCAGTGGAACAACCTGCCTCCAGAAGCGGTGAATGCTCCAACACTGGAAGTTTTTAAGAAGAGACTGGACAGCCATCTGTCTGAAATGGTATAGGGTTTCCTGCCTGAGCAGGAGGTTGGACTAGATGACCTCCAAGGTCCCTTCCAACTTTATTATTATTATTATTATTATTATTATTATTATTATTATTATTATTATTATTATTATTATTATTGTTATTATTATTGTTACTATTGTTACTATTGTTACTATTGTTACTATTATTATTATTAACTATCAGCCATAGAAATAGTTAATTCTCCCTGAGCACCAGATTGGGGAAGGGGAAGGGGAAGGGGGGATTCCAAGATTCAAAACATTTCAGATCCTGCACTTCCTCTTTTCTGAAAGGTGAAGAAACCTTTAGCAAGATTTCGCCAGATGAAGTAGGAACAGAAACTTCCTGTTTGAAATAACAATCCCAAGCCAATTAAGAGAACAAGCAAACAAACAGAAATGAGCAAATTCAACCTGTCTAGTTCAGTGTTTCTCAAGCTTGGCCACTTCAAGATGGGGGGGACTTCCACTCCCAGAATCCCGCAGCCAGCCTGCTTTAAGAGGGGTGGACTTCCGTTCCCAGAATTCCCCAGCCAGGATGCTTTAAGAGGGGTGGGCTTCCACTCCCAGAATCCCCCAGCCAGTTTTTAAGGACATCAAGAACGATCCTTGCTTCCTTGTACCAGGGACCAGAATGGGATGGCACCTGGCGTGCTAGCTTTCTCAAAAGGGCTAGAATAATGGGCTGGGAAAAAAGAACAGGGCTAAGCCCAGTTTTGCAAATGTTTTGGGACACATTCAGGCAAACGTGAAAAGGTTCGGAAAAATGGAGATGAGGGGAAGAGATCTTTGATGCTCTCTGAGCTGGGTGGTTTTCTTGCAGACGTCTCACCACCCAGCTAAGGAACATCATCAGTGCTAGAAGGGAGTAGGGATTATGGCAAAGAGGAGGAGGAGGAGGAGGAGGAGGAGGAGGAGGAAAATGATTGTGGGGTCCTTGGTGATTTTTTTGTTTATGTGCAGTAGGTTGCCCTGTATAAACAGGGAGCAAAGCCCGCACTCCCCTGCATTGACGTTACCTAGTTTAGTCCTGAAACATCTCCTCTTCCTCCTCCCCACAAACCCCGTTCCCCTTTAACAATGATGATGTTCCCTAGTTGGGTCACAAAACGTCTGCAAGCTCAGAGAAGCACCAAGGACCCCACAGGTCAACCCGAAGCCACAAATATTCCCTTCCAATGAAGCAGCGAGCAGAGGCGGAGTAAATCAGTTGTTTTTACTCCAAATAAAGCAGGATGGTGGGGGTGATGATGGTGGTGGAAAAAAGCAGGAGATGTGCGTTGGCATTGGTGGTTCTCCTCCTTCCTCACCGACCGTACGCAGTCTGTATTGGCAGGGGGACAGAGGTCGACCCCAAGGCCCCTAACTTGCGGGGTGCCACAAGGGTCGGTCCTCTCCCCCTTATTGTTCAATATTTATGTGAAGCCGCTGGGGGAGATCATCCGTGGCTTTGGGGTGGATTTCCATCAGTACGCTGATGATACTCAGCTGTACATTTCCACCCCAGGCCACCCCAACGATGCCCTTGACGTGATGGCCCGCTGCCTGGAGGCCGTACGGGTCTGGATGGGGAGGAACAGACTCAGGCTCAACCCTTCCAAGACCGAGTGGCTGTGGTTGCCGGCGTCTCGGTATGGTCAGCTGACGCCATCGCTGACTATAGGGGGCGAATCTTTGGCCC
>NW_015392005.1:0-7498 GCF_001527695.2 Protobothrops mucrosquamatus | reverse complement strand
AAGCGGACCTGACCTAGGGAGGATTTTATTTGGGGTTTATCTTTTAACAATTTGACAGAGACACAACTTTAAAATTTGATTTAATTCGGTTTTATCGGGGGGGAATGTATTTATGTTTTGTTTTAAATATGTTGTGCGCCGCCCTGAGTCCCGTTGGGAGAAGGGCGGCATATAAATTAAATTTATTATTATTATTATTTATTATACCATCTGAGAAACCAAAATGATGGGGTGGCTGCGGTGTTTTGCTTGACAGGAAGAACAATTTACAGGGGAAAAAAAACATTTATAGAGCAACGGATGAGTGTTCTTGACGGTCAAGTTCTGGGTCTTCTGCAGTGAGACCAAGATTTGCACTTTGTTGTTAGTTGCAAAGTCGTGTCCGACCCATCGCGACCCCATGGACAACGTTCCTCCAGGCCTTCCTGTCCTCTACCATCTTCTGGAGTCCATTTAAGTTCACGCCTACTGCTTCAGGGACTCCATCCAGCCACCTCCTTCTCTGTCGTCCCCTCCTTCTCTTGCCCTCCATCTTTCCCAGCATCAGGCTCTTCTCCAGTGAGTCCTTCCTTCTCATTAGGTGGCCAAAGTACTTCAGTTTCAACTTGCACTAGGTGGCCTCCAATGCTGGGAAGAAGTCTAGTTAGTTAGGGGCCATCAAATTAAACCTGAACCTTGAGGACCATATAGATATCTGCTCCATACATAAGTGGTAGCTGTCTCCATAGTAGCAACTGTGAGAGGGATCTCGGAGTCCTAGTGGACAATCCCTTAAATATGAGCCAGCCGTGTGCTGCAGCTGCCAAAAAGGCCAACACAGTGCTGGGCTGCATTAACAGAGGGATAGAATCAAGATCACATAAAGGGTTAATACCACTTTACAAGGCCTTGGTAAGGCCACACTTGGAATACGGCATCCAGTTTTGGTCACCACGATGTAAAAAAGATGCTGAGACTCTAGAAAGAGTACAGAGAAGAGCAACAAAGATGATCAGGGGACTGGAGGCTAAAACATACAAGGAACGGTTGCTGGAATTGGGTCTGTCTAGTCTAATGAAGAGAAGGACGAGGGGGGGACAGGATAGCAGTCTTCCAGTATCTCAGGGGCAGCCCCAAAGAAGAGGGAGTCAAGCTATTCTCCAAAGCCCCTGAAGAAGGCAGGACAAGAAGCAACGGATGGAAACTCATCAAGGAGAGAAGCAACCTGGAACTAAGGAGAAACTTCCTGACAGTCAGAACAATTAACCAGCGGAACAACCTGCCTCCAGAAGCGGTGAATGCTCCAACACTGGAAGTTTTTAAAAAGAAACTGGACAGCCATTTGTCCGAAATGGTGTAGCGTTTCCTACCTGAGCAGGGGGTTGGACTAGAAGACCTCCAAGGTCCCTTCCAACATTATTATTCCGTTATTTTTATTATTCTATTCTGCAGTATTTTATATTTTATATTTTATTCTATTCTATTTTATATTTTATATTTTACATTCTATTCTATTTTATATTTTATATTTTACATTCTATTCTATTTATTTTCTATTTTGTATTTTGTATTTTCTATTCTATTTTATTCTATTCTATTATTTTCACTTCTCTATTCTATTCTATTCTAATCTATTCTATTCTATTCTACTCTATTCTATTCTATTCTACTCTATTCTATTCTATTCTATTCTATTCTATTTTACGTTCTCTATTCTATTCTATTGTTTGTTTAGTTTAGGTAAGGTTAGCTCAGCTCATTTCATTTCATTTCATTTCTTATTCCCCGTCTTTGACCTTCAGCAGATCGTCCAAAGACATTCATTCCCGTGAGAACCTCAACCACTTTATTCTCAGACTTTCCCGTCTCCCGTTCCTCTCAGCCCTGCCAAGCATAATCCCTCTTCTCCTTAGCCAACATCCGCGGGACCACTTCTAGAGATCCGGCTTCCCCATCGTGGCCTGGAAGGAACCACCGGCCTTTCTGTGGCCGCTGGACTGGCTCTTCACCCACACCACGGACGCCACAGGGTGGGGGGAAGGCGGTTTTAAATTTTCCATCCTCCCAAGAGCCCTTCCTGGGTTGACTCACGTCCCGACGCACGGAAGGAGAAGATCTCCTCGCAAGCCGGGGCGGGAGAAGTTCAGCCCCTGCACACCCACAACAAACCACCATCGAAAGACGGTGCAATTGTAGGCTGACCAATTATGCCCTCTTGGTTTCCACCGGAGGCAGGGAAAAAAAACACACACACAGCTCCGTGCCACGGGTTGAAAACAGAAAAAATAAAGAAATTGCACACCGTGGTGTATAATCACACAACGTGGGCAGACAGCCGCAAACATCTCAGAACACAGGGCTAGGCTTGCAAGAGACGGCCTGGCGCACAGTTGCGCATTCCCAGCCGTTTGCGACGACAGAAAAGCAGCTTCACGGGAGTTGCAACATTAAAAGGTCCTCGGCTTACAACGGTTTGTTTAGTGACCGTTCCAAGTTACGACGGCACGGGAAAAAAGCGACTCGGGACCGTTTCTCACGCTTACGACCGTTGCAGCATCCCCGGGGTCATGTGATCAAAATTCAGACGATGCTTGGCGACTGGCTCGTGTTTGTGACGGTCGTAGTACCCCGAGGTCACGGGAGGGTGCCCATCATCTACAACATCAGTAGAAGGACGAGGGGGGAATATGATAGCAGTCTTCCAATATCTCAAGGGCTGCCCCAAAGAAGAGGGAGTCAAGCTCTTCTCCAAAGCGCCTGAAGGCAGGACAAGAAGGAACGGATGGAAACTCATCAAGGAGAGAAGCAACCTGGAACTAAGGAGAAATTTCCTGACAGTGAGAACAATTAACCAGTGGAACCACCTGCCTCCAGAAGCTGTGAATGCTCCAACACTGGAAGTTTTTAAGAAGAGACTGGACAGCCATTTGTCTGAAATGGTATAGGGTTTCCTGCCTGAGCAGGGGGTTGGACTTGATGACCTCCAGGGTCCCTACCAGCTCTATTCTATTCTACCCATAGTGTCATATACAAATAAAGAACGAACGATGGAGGCTGCCTTCTTATCCACAATCCCGAGACAAGATTACTCAGTCACGTCAGCGGGGTTTCTCGGACTATCCCAAATTAATTGGCAGAGGCCTCTGCCATTAATTTAAAAAAATAGGCTCTATCATTGAACTATTTTTTTTTTTAAAAAAAGGCAGATGTTTAAAAAAAACATCTGGCTGTGCTTCAGACCTCTAAAACTGGAGTTTACATTGAGTCACAGCCAGGGCGCCATCAGGCTGAGACGTGCTTACATCGCTGTGTCCTCGCTATGTTTTATGACATGGGAATGAATCCAGGGTCCGAAGGATCCAAGGGCAAAATCGAGCATCTTCACCAGCGCATCGGTAGCAACTTGAACAGGGTTATCTGTGTAGAATAGAAGAACAGAATTGGAAGGGACCTTGGAGGTCATCGAGTCCAACCTCCTGCTCAGGCAGGAAACCCTATACCATTTCAGACAAATGGCTGTCCAGTCTCTTCTTAAAGACTTCCAGTGTTGGAGCATTCACCGCTTCTGGAGGCAAGGAGTTCCACCGGTTAATTGTTCTCACTGTCAGGAAGTTTCTCCTTAGTTCCAGGTTGCTTCTCTCTTTGGTTAGTTTCCATCCGTTGCTTCTTGTCCTGCCTTCAGGCGCTTTGGAGAAGAGCTTGACTCCCTCTTCTTTGGGGCAGCCCCTGAGATACTGGAAGACTGCTATCACGTCCCTCCTCGTCCTTCTCTTTGTTAAACTAGACAGACCCAATTCCAGCAGCCTTTCCTTCTATGTTTTAGCCTCCAGTCCCCTGATCATCTTTGTGGCTCTTCTCTGCACTCTTTCCAGAGTCTCAGCATCTTTTTTACATCGTGGTGACCAAAACTGGATGCCGTATTCCAAGTGTGGATGCAATACAGGTAAGTCCTCCCGTTAACGACCACAGTTGAGCCCAACCTTAAGTGAGATGTTTATTCACTGAGTGATGTCCCGTTTTACGACTCTCCTGGCCACAGCCGTTAAACGATTCGCTGCGGTTCATAAATTAGCAACCCGGTTGTTGTTAAGTAAACCTTCCCTGTTTTGATAAATAACTCAAGGCGGAATAGATGCGCCTTCCTTCCTTCTCCTTGTTAAATAAATAAAATAAAATAATAAAATAAAATAAAATAAAATAAAATAATAAAATAAAATAAAATAAAATAAAATAAAATAAAATAAAATAAAATAAAATAAAATAATAAAATAATAAAATAAAATAAAAAAAATAAAAAAAATAAAATAAAATAAAATAAAATAAATAAAGTGAATGCATAAGCAAACATTGTCAAAACAGGACTGGAGTTATGCCGGGTCAAGAGATAGGCCGTCCTCAACTGTCCCTGTCCTAAATAGGAGTCAGTGGCCAAGTGGCTGGATTTTTGATCACGTGACCCCGGGGATGCAGCAACGGTCATAAGTGTGGAAAAAATGGTCATAAGTCACTTTGTAACTTTGAACGGTCACTAAACAAATTTGTAAGTCGAGGTTTACCTGTATGTTCACCAGCTTGAGCTATTTGAAAAAATAATAAAGGAGGGGTAGAAAGGAAGGAAGGAAGGAAGGAAGGAAGGAAAGAAAGAAAGAAAAGAGAGAGAGAGAGAAGGAAGGGAGGAAGGAAGGAAGGAAGGAAAGAAAAGAGAGAGAGAGAGAGAGAGAGAGAGAGAAAGAAAGAAAGAAAGAAAAGAAAAGGAAGAAAGAAAGAAAAAAAGAAAAGAAAAGAAAAGAAAGAAGGAAGAAAGAAAGGAAGGAAGGAAGAAAGAAAGAGAGAAAGGAAAAAAGGAAGGAAGGAAAGAAAAGAGAGAAAGAAAAAGAAAGAAAGAAAGAAAGAAAGAAAGAAAGAAAGAAAGAAAGAAAGAAAGAAAGAAAGAAAGAAGGAAGGAAAGAAAGAAGAGAGAAAGAAAAGAGAAAGGAAAGAAGGAAGGAAAAGAGAAAGAAAGAAAGAAAGAAAGAAAGAAAGAAAGAAAGAAAGAAAGGGAGAAAGAAAAGAGAGAAAGAGAGAGGGAGAGAAAGAAAGAAAGAAAGAAAAAGAAAGAAAGAAAGAAAGAAAGAAAGAAAGAGAAAGAAAAGAAAAGAAAAGAAAAGAAAGAAGGAAGAAAGGAAGGAAGGAAGGAAGAAAGAAAGAGAGAAAGAGAGAAAGGAAAAAAGGAAGGAAGGAAAGAAAAGAGAGAGAAAGAAAAAGAAAGAAGGAAGGAAGGAAGGAAAGAAAGAAAGAAGAGAGAGAAAGGAAAGAAGGAAGGAAAAGAGAGAGAAAGAAAGAAAAGAAAGAAAAGAGAAAGAAAAGAGAGAGGGAGGG
This sequence comes from Protobothrops mucrosquamatus, assembly GCF_001527695.2. Lineage (NCBI taxonomy): Eukaryota > Metazoa > Chordata > Lepidosauria > Squamata > Viperidae > Protobothrops > Protobothrops mucrosquamatus. The sequence continues at coordinate 2,161 of NW_015392005.1, read as the reverse complement.
AGAAAAAGAAAGAAAGAAAGAAAGAAAGAAAGAAAGAAAGAAAGAAAGAAAGAAAAATCCAAAATGGAAGAGGTGATAAGTGGCCTGCTAGTTTGTCAAGTGTGAATGATGCAATTAAATGAATCTCTAGAAAGAGTACAGAGAAGAACAACAAAGATGATCATCAGGGGACTGGAAGCTAAAACATACGAAGAACGGTTGCAGTNTCATTACTCACAACACGCTCCACCCTGCTGCGGAACAGAGCACGAAAGAAAGACACACATACCAACAACACACATCCTCTCTCGGCAAGCCCGGGCAGCCTCACCGGAGCTGAACCTTGGAGAGTTGTTTTTTTTCTGCACTCTCTAAAGACGTGGCCGAAGGCGAGAGCAGCCCGGGACGATTAAGCCAGCATCTCCCAGCCAGCATCCTCCAGAAGGAAAAAAAATTCCTAGAGGCAGCAAAATACCGCCTGGGATTAAATTCCGCGCCTTACTCCGAAACATAAACACGTCGGGGCCTTGGTTACGAATCGACGGGCAACTTAAAAATGCAAGAAAGGGGAATATTTGTCGCTGAGGGTTGAAATGAGGGTGGTTTTCTTGCAGACGTTTCATGACCCAGCTGGGTAACATCATCCCACCAAGCTCAGAGAGCAGGAACAGCCCCAGTGTTGTCGTCCTCTTCCTCTTCCACTCCACAATCTCCACTCCCTTCAGGCACTGGTGAGGTTCCCTAGCTGGGTCAGGAAACGTTGGCAAGAAAACCATCCAGCTCAGAGGGCACCCAGGACCCCACAGCCCTCCTCCTCTGTACACACACACACACTTCTAGCACTGATATTGTTCCCTAGTTGGGTCATGAAACGTCTGCAAGAAAAGCACCCAGCTGGGAGAGCACCCAGAACCCCTCAGTCCTTCTCCCCGCTCCTCCTCTTCCTCCTCCTCCTCCTCCTCCACAAACCCAACTCCCTTCTGAAACTGATGATGTTCCCTAGCTGGGTCATGAAACGTCTGCAAGAAAACCTCCAAGCTCAGAAGGCATCAGGGACCCCACAGTCCTCCTCCTCCTCCTCCTCCTCCTCCTGCCAAACCCCCTCCTTTCTAGCACTGATGATGTTCCCTAGTTGGGTCATGAAATGTCTGCAAGAAAACCACCCAGCTCAGAGAACACCCAGGACCCCACAACTCCACCCTGGTCTGCAAAATATTCTCTTTGATCAGTTTACAAAGATCTGTGAGCGGAAACCCGGCCGGGATGAACCCCGTTCTCCGCTGAGCGTTTTTCAGCAATATCGCACAGCCCTGGCTGAATTTTCCTAGAAGCTCTGTGGCTTTTTAAGAGCCCCAATTTTCATTCCTTTGGGGTGGGGGGGCGAAGAGAGAACATTTCTTTAACTTCTGGGCTCAGCTGTGTTTTTCCGTTGTGTCCTGGCAGTTTTATGGCTCCTTCTCCCTTTCTGAAAACAAAACAGCCACTTTGCAAGGGAACAATCCGATTCGAAAACAGTCGAAAGCCCGTCCAGAAACATCACTTGAAAAACTGGAGCAGCTGCAAACACAACTTGCCGACTTCCAGCTGCCGTCGGTCTTCTCGGCTCTTGGGGTTTTGTTTCCTTATTTTGTGCAACACGCTCGAGTTCAAACTTTATTTTTTTTTTCCTTCCTGCCAAAGGCTGCCGCTCTGAGCGAGCAGGCGTCTTCGGCGTAGTAGGCGCTCCCTTTCGAAATGCCCCCAAATATATATTTACAGCTAGTCCCTGACTTACAACCACTTGTTTAGCGACTGTTCAAAGTTACAGGTAGCCCTCCACTTCCCACCACAACAGCAATAACAACAACAACAATAATAATAATAATAGTTGGAAGAGACCTTGCAGGTCATCTGGTCCAACCCACCCACCCACCCACCCCCGCTCAGGCAGGAAACCCTACACCATTTCAATCAATCAATCAATCAATCAAAATAGACTTAGAAGGGACCTTGGAGGTCATCTAGTCCAACCCCCTGCTCAGGCAGGAAAACCTACACTATTTCAAACAAAATAGAGTTGGAAGGGACCTTGGAGGTCATCTAGTCCAACCCCCCCGCCCGCTCAGGCAGGAAACCCTACACTATTTCAATTAATCAATCAAAATAGAGTTGGAAGGGACCTTGGAGGTCATCTAGTCCAACC
>NW_015392004.1:0-21023 GCF_001527695.2 Protobothrops mucrosquamatus | reverse complement strand
CTCTCATTCTTTCAAAATGGACCCGAAGAAACATCCCGGGAGGCGGCTAAATTGCCCATCAAATACAGCATTTCTTTCCAATCTTTTCCAACGACAGTGGACAAGGAAGTGTCACCTAAAATTCAGAACTATTTTAGGACTCTTGTATTAATGAATGGCCAAAGAATGCTTCTGTTCCTATCGGCTTCAATGTAGGATAGGGTTCTTGAACACAATATATATATATTTTTTCTGGAAGGATTCCTTTCAGTTGGATTTTCTTCAATAGACACTTTTAGAAATGGTTAAATTATTAATGGTGGCAGGTTTCTGATATTTTAGCAGATCTAAACAGTTTGTTGTACTTGCTGTTTAGGTACTTCTAGTTGTGTGTAGGCCTTATTAAAAGCACAAATCCGGTAAACACTTGGCTTTCTGTTAAAGATATTTCCTTTCTGCTGATGGCTCTTTACGGTGGGGTTTAACACAAACTCTGTACAGTATTTGGCAGGCTTAAATCTTATTTTGTCCGTATGTTATTTCAAGAGGGTGAAACGTTCTCTAAACGGGGTCCACTGTCTTGACAAATTTTTACTCTATTATATTTTAAACTCGCGTAGCTCACATCCCCGTTTATGGGACACTACTAAATAAAATTGGGACTAACATCAATTTAGCTGTAATAACTTGATTAACAGCTAGTAGCTTCCATAGTTTGGGAGAAAAGGGAAAAAAACTTATCAATAGTTAAATGAAATTCCCCTGAAATCTGAAATACAGTAGCTCCTTTTCTATAATTAGGAAGGCTGATCACTTTGCTTTTGGGCTTTAGAAAAAACCAGTTTACTGCTGTAAGACATACTGGAATAAAAGTCATTTGGATTGTTGAAAACAACACTATGGTGTTAACCAAGTTACTGTTTTGTTTCAAGAATCTTGTTTCATCCAATGCAATAGCAGCAAGTTGTGATGCTTCGAAAATGAATGTCTTACTGTGCATTTTGGGAGAGGAACAAGTTTAGTTTTATCCTTAGCTATATGTTATAGTTGGTTTTAGCAAGATTTGATACTCGTCTGCAGCAGTGCTGGTTAGCTTGAGCAAGAAGTTGGATTTTTGAGCTTTAAATGGACAGGTGGAAAACATCAGAAATGGTACGGAAAAAAGAGGATTAAAGAATCTTTTGTACCATAGGAGGGAAGCCAGACTTGCCGTAATAACTAAGCTGATAACTACTAAAACAGGATCCCATAGAGAAGTGGCAGAACACACATTTTCTCTTATCCTCAATCATTTTTCACAAAGCTCGTTCACAACCAAAAAACTCAAAGTGCCAAAGTTTAGCTCTGGGTATGGCACATGTTGTGAAGCTGGTAGCCCAAGAATGATATACCTGGTAAGGCTCAAAGGAAATAAATTTTTCACAAAAATGTTTTATTATTTCTGGTCAGTGAAGAGTTAAGTGTTTGAGGGTAACGTGGACTTAATACAGGAATATCAAGGAAGTAATCCTCCTTCTCTAGTCAAGATATAGCACGTGGTAAATATTAGCTTTTCACAGTTCAGTTCAGGGTAACAGTAGTGGCTCAATGATGAACAAACTTAGGGTAGCTAAAAAAATGGTACCCACAAATAAAATTCATCACTTGATGCATGGCTTCTTGTTGCCATAATCGGCATAATAGCTTCATTTTCAGAAAAAAGCCTCAGGGAGATTTTCAAGGCACAAAAGCACAGGATCGGGCTTGGCTGCTGTTCTTTGCTGGTAACCGAAAAAAAGGGCTTAATAATTTATATACACATTGTAGGGATACAAAATAAATATATTTCTTAAAAGACGCGTACAAAAAGAGTCAGTTAAGTTGGTCAACGGAAGCACAGGCTTTTGTAGTACGCCGCACAAATGAAAACACCGCTCTGGGCAAAGACCCTGTTTTTGGTTGCATCACTAGCGTGAAAAGGACACATTCACTGCGGCAAGGCGACAATGACGTCAACGTAGCTGATGGGGAAGAAGCCAGATTCACCTTTCAACATGCCTTCGTACCAGTTCTCGTCAATCTGATTGGTCAACGTGATGATGTCTCCTTCCTTAAAGCCCAGCTCCCCTTCGTTTTCAGCCTCAAAGTCGTACAAGGCTTGGCAGCACGGCTGGTCCATGTGACACGAAGAACCTGGTCAGGATAAGCAATCCGAGATGTTCAGGGTGCTTTATTTGGTCTCATTTCATTTGCAACAAAGACCGAGATGATAAACGTTCTAATACCGATCTCGTGGTTCCAACAGAGGAGACCAATGAAAGCAGAACTCCGAGGCTTGAGCTTTCCTCGAAGAACACGTTTATTGGTCGCAAAGTATCGGGCACCATCAAAAGTGAAACCAAGACTAAAGTTCCCTCCAGAAAGCAACAGTATTACAAAGTTCAACTTCCCACCCCATAGAACTATGCAATCAATTACGTTTCCCAACAGAATAGTTTGGAGGGCTTTCTAACATTAGGCACTACCCGCCCCAGCCAAGGGAACAGAAATGACCTTGGTTCCCACGGGACAGAATTGTTTAAGCCACAGATCCTCAAGCTTTTGGACACCAGGGACCGGTTCCATGGAGAGAGGTTTTTCCGCAGACCGGAGGGTGCGTGTTTTTGTGTGCTGCCTGCATCCCGCAGATGGGGTTTTATTTGTTTGTATGGCCCAGTTGCTGGCATGCTGTGGCCTGGTACTGGTCCACGGACTGCAGGTTGGGGACCCTTGGTTTAGGCTAGTATAAAACTCTCCATTCCTTTCCCCAATCTTGTGGCAACCGAAAAACAAGCAAGATGGCTTCTGTTCTATCCCAGCCTACACGAATGACCTGGATGACTGAGAATCTCCATAGATCCCATGATTACATACCTGATGATTTAATTGATGGACTAAAGGAAATTCCATTGTGTGGTTGACCATTGCTTATTTCCAGATGCGTCCGTGTGATTGGTTTGGGCTTAAATTCACGTTTAGGGCGACTTGAAGCCACATTTATCCTGAAACCAGGATGGAGACGAAAGATCAAGCTTTTCAAACAGTCAGAAATGCCTGCTCTAAGTGTTTTACACTCTGCTCGGGAATTCTGCTTCCATCATTGCCACCCCAAAAGTCCTTGCAAACCCATGAGTTCATTCATTCATTCATTCATTCATTCATTCATTCATTCATTCATTCATTCATTCATTCAGACAGACAGACAGACAGACAGACAGACAGACAGACAGACAGACAGACAGACAGACAGACAGACAGACAGACAGACAGACATAGATATATAGATATTAGATGAGATAGAGATAGATAGAATGACTGTCCAGTTTCTTCTTACAAACTTCCAGTGTTGGAGCATTCACAGCTTCTGGAGGCAGGTTGTTCCACTGATTAGTTCTAATATGATTAATTGTTCTAATATGTTATTTACATTATGACAGATACACATGTTTTGAGACGGTGTTGTGGCTTAGTAGCCCTCACTAAATGAGTATGGCCAGTTTTCTAAAATATGAATGAGCAATATCTTAAAGATTAAGGGAGGCACAAGTCTTTCTTCCTAACTCAGGGGTAGGCAACCTTGACTCTTTTATGACTCGTGGACTTCAACTCCCAGAATTCCTGAGCCAGCATGGGGGAACTATGGCCCCCTCATGACTCGTGGACTTCAACTCCCAGAATTCCTGAGCCAGCATGGGGGAACTATGGCCCCCCTCATGACTCGTGGACTTCAACTCCCAGAATTCCTGAGCCAGCATGGGGGAACTATGGCCCCCTCATGACTCGTGGACTTCAACTCCCAGAATTCCTGAGCCAGCATGGCTCAGCATGGCAACCTCTCCCTTTCCCCTCAGCATGACTGGCTCAGGAATTTCTGGGAGTTGAAGTCCACGAGTCATAAAAGAGCCAAGGTTGCCTACCCCTGTCCTAACTTCTGAGGTGCCAAGACGTTTGCACCATGACAGGGCCCTAGAGTCAACTTGTGGTACATCTGCCAGTTGTGGTTAACAAAACTTGCTCAGCATCTGGAAGGCCAGCCCTTTGATAGCACTTCTTCAGAGAGTTTGCAAAGTAACCAAACTATGATTAGGCTTACCGATTTTGCAGCTTGCTCTGCAGATCCTCCAAAATTTCTGCAGACTGATTGTGATAATCCAGCGCGGCTTCTACTAAGACTAACAGCTGACACACTTGCTCGATCTATAAAAAGGGAATCAAAGAGAGGGGAGGGAGGGAGGGAGGGGGAGAGGGAGAGAGAGGGAGAGGGAGAGGGAGAGGGAGAGGGAGAGAGAGAGAGAGATATGTTGTGAATGATTTTCCAAACAAGGTGGAGCAAGCAGGAGGTTCTTATTCATTGTGGCTTATTGGTGCAAGAGAAAGAATGGATTCCCTTAACAACGACCATGTTCACTTAACAATTGCAAAAAAAAGACTGTAAAATCGGATGCGGATTCACTTAATGACATGATTCACTGTTAATTCTGAGCTCAATTACGGTCATAAATCAAGGACTTACCTGTACAGTACGATCGAGTTTCTAATTTTTACAAGCCACGAGAGGGCAGCACTTCATAAAGCAGTTTGAAGTAAGTAGAACTGGGCCCAGTTTGACCTCTTCAAAAGCCACATTTTGCATACAGCTGATGCAGAAGAGATGATAAAGGGATGGAGGTAAGAAATGCCTCGGGATTTGGAGGGAGACAGGACTTAAAACTATTTTAGGGATAATACTAGATGTGTTTCCCGTTTCCTGCATTTTAAAATAGCAAGACATTGCATCACCAAACTACAGGGGAGACAGATAACAGGTTGGAGAGGTGTAGACTGCCTGCTACTCTGCTTAAAAATGGCAGGAACGGGTGAATTGCACAGCCATTCGTAGGTTTCATCTGCTTTCTTGTTTGGAAAAGAGTAGGCAGGGGCTCAGAGTACGGGCAACCTGATCATCTTCACAATGACTAGTTGCACCACATCACATGCGCCACAAACACCCACGCAGATACTGTATGTCTCGCCCTCAAAACAGCAAGGCGAGGGGCTTACGTCATTTTCCAAAAAGTTGAACATGCTCCGTTCTGCCAACTCTTTGGACTCTTCGAACTTCTCAACGGCTTGCTTCACTTCCTCGTCTGGAATCTTCCCGAGACGTTTCCTTTTGTAATCGTAATCTAGACGCCGGCCTTCTAATTTTTTTAGATGGCGCTGTTTTTTTTATATATATATAAAAAAGAAGAGAACCAAATGGTTAGAGCAAAGGAGGAGGAGAAGCCTTTGCGTACAGGGGCAGAAATATCTTTTTAGCCATGTGGGATGGCTAAAATAATAATAATAAAATAGCAGCATCTGTGAATGCCTCAGCCGTTGCTTTGCAATCAATTCTTAAGATTCTAGATAGTTCGTTCACTGTAGGAAAAATCTTCAGGCCATCTAAATCAGAAGCAACACATATTTGTCAAAATACGGTTTACTTTCATATTCTGGATCTCATTCAATGTCTGTCATGTTCTCTCTCCTGACCGTAGTGTGCCCATTCATATTCAAGACTCCACTAACATTGTTTATGCAGTGTGTTTATCCATGTTTAACTGAATCATGGTTTACTGGTGTAGGTTTTCACACCCAGTATCTGTTGGGCAGTGCTGGGTGTCAGAGTTTAGTGATCATGGATTAAACAACATTGTGACATTTCACCAGCAATTGTGGCTGGCATCTTCAGAGCCAGGATAGTCTGCTACATCTAGCAGTTCCCAATGAATCATGGTTTAATTCATCAAAGTTTCCAGGTTCACACCCCATGCCAAACATATAGTAAATTCCTCTGATGTGAGGAAAAAACAAAGTGCATCTTTTTGCAAGGAATTTGAGGAAGAGGAAGATAGGGGCTAAATTCTAGGTCAGTGTTTCTCAACCTTGACAATTTTAAGGCATGTGGACTTCAACTCCCAGAATTCCACAGCCAGCATTGCTGGCTGTGGAATTCTGGGAGTTGAAGTCCACATGCCTTAAAATTGTCAAGGTTGAGAAACACTGTTCTAGGTGCTCCAGAAAAATAGGAGTCTCATAACTGGGTCCAGGTAACCACTGGATTAAGCTGAATGGTGCTGAAAAGTTTGCGATTGTGTTGCTGGATCTCAACCACTCAAACTGGAGAGCCAGTTTGGTCTAGTGGTTAAAGCACCACACTAGAAAGTGGGGGGGGGGGGGTAAGTTCAAGTCCCACCTTAGCCATGAAAGCTAGCTGGGTGTCTTTGGGTCTGTCACTGTCTTTCAACCCAACCCACCTCACAGGGTGGTGGTGGTGGGAAAAACAGGAGCAGAAAGGTATGTCGGATATGTTCGTCGCCTAGAGCTATTTGTAAAAATAGTAAAAAGATGGGATGCCAATGAATAAATCATAAAAAAAATTATCTTGGCATGACCACATTAAGCCAGACGAAATATCCCAAACATCACATGAACGTGGCCGTTGTATTTTGTTAACCTAAGTTTAAGACATTACGCAAATCCAGGCATTACGGAGTGAAAAAGAAGAGCAGGCGAGAGAGATCTGAGAAACACTAATATTATTCCAAGGATGCGATCTCACGTCCCTAGGCAAATATTCCAGGCAGAGATAAACTCACTCCAATCTCTTTTAAATCCTTTTCTTGCAGTAGCTGTAGAGGGTCAATAAAATTCTGCTTGATGGTGATATCTAGGGAATCTTTCACTTCTGCCATCTGCTTCATGCTTTCTCCCACATCGATCAGCGCAGCACCTTGTAAAGAAGAAACAACAGTCGTGTATCATATCGGGGAGGATTTATTAAAAAAAAAAGATTCAGCAGCTTTCTAACAGAAACTTAAAAGGCTTATTTTCATTTTAAGAAGCAGCAGGCAAAGAGAGAGGCCGTATTTCGTCACGCTCCTGCCTCCACGCTCTTCGCATCTTGCATCTCTGTTAGGTCCTCTGCTCAGGCAGGGACCCGCCCTTGTCTTAACAATCCAGATTTATGAAGTGCCGCTTGCAAGAACTACATAAACAATGCTGCGTGGCTGCAGAAGCTCACCGAAGGTGGAGTCCTCTCCCAGTTCTCCCCCGTATCGGAGCATACAGTCCCCAAGTAATCCTTCGGTCTGTGGGTATCCTGTGTCCTTGACTTGCCCTCGGATCTTGGAGACCGTGTTCAGCATTCCTAGTTTAGCTCTGTAGGCTTTAAAAGAGAGAGATTCATATTAAAAAGCTTAAAAGATATACCGGGTTTTCTATATGTCTGGAGAACATTTCTGCTCGTTGACTTCATGTCTCCAGAGCTGGAACGTTACTCTGCTATGCAGCCACCGTACAGCAAGTTGTCACCAACTTCATCCAGACCCATGGGGGCATTAATGGACTCCACAGGACAGGCAGTCCTCAACTTATGACCACAACTGAGCCCTGATTTTGTTGTTGTTAAGCAAGACAGTGGTTAAGTGAGTTTTGCCCCGTTTAACGACTCTGCTTGCCACAGTTGTTAAGCGAATGGCCCCCAGTTGTCAGGTTAATAACATGGTTGTTAAGTGACTTTGCTTGTCAGAAGGATACAAAAGAGGATCAAATGACCCCGGGATACTGCAACCGTCATAAATACGAGTCAGTTGCCAAGCTTCCAGATTCTGATCACATGCTGCAATGGTCGTAAGTGTGAAAAAATGGTCATAAGTCACTTTTTTTCAGTCCCTTTGTAACTTTGAATGGTGACTAAGTGAACTGTTGTAAGTCAACACACAACGTAAGTATATATAGGTGGTCCTCGCCTTAAGACCACAATTGGGAGCGGAATTTCTGTCGCCAAGCAAGGCCGTCATTAAGTGAGTCGCACCCAATTTTACGACCCTATTGCCATGGGGCTAAGCCAGGGGTCTTCAAACTTGGCCCCTTCATGACTTGTGGACTTCAACTCCCAGAATTCCTCAGCCAGCATGGGGGAACTATGGCCCCTTCATGACTTGTGGACTTCAACTCCCAGAATTCCTCAGCCAGCGTGCCAGGCTGAGGAATTCTGGGAGTTGAAGTCCCCAAGTCATAAAAGGGCCAAGTCTGAAGACCCCTGGGTTAAGCAAACCATTGCAGCCGTTGAGTGAATCACAAGGTTGTTAAGTGAATCTGACTTCGCCCATTGATTTTGCTCATCAGAAGCTGGCTGGCCACTTTTCCCAGTGTCGTCGTAACTGTGACGGCCATTAAATGAATGATTGTAAATTGAGGACTACCCCTAAACAGTAAGTAAAAATACAGCCAATAAAATTGCTACAACATAAAAACACATCTGTAGAAAACCGACGAAGCTGTGGGGCACAGATCTGATGGATTGGTTCGCAAAGATGCTCGGTCGTTCGGAACATCTGGAACTCAGAGAAAATATCTTGTTCCTACCTGGGTTAGGTTGAAGATATTCTGTAGCTTTGGATAAGAGTTCTGCCACCGCCTTGCCAGTGACATCGATTTTCTGCAAGAAGAAAATGAAACATCTTTAGGCGGGCTGTGCAAATCATTTTTCAATCTGAGTCATTTTTTTTAACTCAATACTTCCAATTTTACTTCCTAAATGAGAAACGGGCAGTTCTGATCATTTGGGAAGTGTTTTGACCTTGAAACACTTCTAAGGTGGTTGAAACGACGGCCACTGGACACGGGTCAAGATGCTGGATTCAAAAGAATTCAATTTCGGACCATCGCTCATCTTTAACAATATATGACGGGGACTGTTTCTTTCATACATTACACGCAAATTTGTGCCAAGCTGGTGTCCTCTAGCTAGACCTTTTCCTAGCTATGGCCTATTTTAGAAAAAGGGCCTCTCAAGTTATAATTAGAAATAAATACCTTGCAATTAGCAGCCCGTTTGACAGACCTGCCTTACCTTCTCCATCTCTTGAAAGTCTCCATCAAGTTTTGTCCCTTCTGCTCCACTGATCTTCTCGCTGAAAAGCTGCAGGAGGAAAAGAATAACGATAAACAACCGCACCAAAGGACTCGCCATCAGGGAAAAAGGCTGATAGAACTCATATGCCCAAGGAAAACCAAGAATCTTCCTTAAACCCTGGAAACAGCATACCTAGCATATGTTTCATTACAACCAGTAGAAACTTGATTGTAAAGAAAAACCCTAACTCATTCCCTTTGCTCCTCAGAAAGGCTGGCCTTTGGCTTTCAGCCACAACATCTTTCTGGAGATGAGACCTTGTATCACCAACTTATGTTTCAATGCTATAAAGCAGTGATGGCGAACCTTTTAGAGACCGAGTGCCCAAATTGCAACCCAAAAGCCACTAATTTATCACCAGGTGCCAGGCAGTGCTGTGGAGTCGGAGTCGGAAGAAATTTTGGGTACCTGGAGTCAGAGTCGGAGTCGGAAGTACAAAAAACTGAGAAGTCGGAGTTGGAACATTTATCTACCGACTCCATAGCCCTGGCTGTGGAGTCGGAGTCGGAGGAAATTTTGGGTACCTGGAGTCGGAGTCGGAAGTACAAAAAACTGAGGAGTTGGAGTCGGAGTCGGAACATTTATCTACCGACTGGAGTCAGAGTCGGAGTCGGAGTCGAGGAATCGGAGGAAATTTTGGGTACCTGGAGTCGGAGTCGGAGTCGGAGTCGGAAGTACAAAAAACTGAGGAGTCGGAGTCGGAACATTTATCTACCAACTCCACAGCCCTGGTGCCAGGTGGACGTGGCCCACTGGGTGGGCGTGGCTGTGGTGGTCATGGCAGACCAAGGTGGGCATGGTCACCTCAATGCTGCTCGTGGGGAGGGACGCCTGTGCGGAGGCGGGCAGGGGGGTCTCTGGCAGGTGGGGCAGTGGGCAGGAGGCTCGTCCTGCGGGGTGAGGCGAGGCAGGGCAGGGGAGCCATTGTCGCAGGGCAAGGCGAGGCAGGGGCCGGGGTGGCTGCTGACTGACACCATCGGCCCCCATGCACAGAGGCCAGCAAGCGCATGGGGGCCGACGGTGTCTGTCAGCAGCCACAGCCGGCCGCCAGCAGTTCAGAGAAGCTGCCTCTGAGCTGGATGGCCGGCCGACAGCTGAGGAGGCGATGCAGTGGGTCGTGCCAAGGAAAAGGAGAGCATGCGCAGTCAGGAGGGATGGGACAGGCGGGAGGGAAACCAGCCATGCCAAGATGCATCCAGCCACGTGGGACTTCGCCGAGTTAGTGCCTGGCTGGTTGAAGAGCGACAGTTGCCATCTCCGGGGCATGGCGTGCGTGCCCACAGAGAGGGCTCTGAGTGCCGCCTCTGGCACGCGTGCCATAGGTTCGCCACCACGGCTGTAAACTAATCTTGTTTGTGCATCTCCTGAAATCCTGGGCCCCAAAGGGAAAAAGACTCCAGCCCCTCTCTACCAGGAATCAGCACTCAGATCAGCATAGATTAACTCCAAGGTCAACTTCAGACCAACAATCAAGTAGGCAACACCCCAATCAAGAAACTGCCCAAGAGCCATTAGTAAACAGCCCAACCAAGAATCCCTAAGACCACCCACCCACCCATCCACCCACCCATCCAGACAGGCAAGACACCAGAATATAAACCGACAGCAAAACCCCACTCCTTACCAGCACTGATGATGTTACCTAGTTAGGGTAACGCAACGTCTGCAAGAAACCAAGCAAGCTCAGAGGGAACCAAGGACCCCTCGCTATTTAGTGTATCATGTATCCACACGCTTTGTATCACAAAGGCCGCTTTGTCAGAAAAGGGAATTCCCATTTCAGATGCAGAAGGAGACTTATCTCCCCTCCCCAGCTTATCTTCCTGGCCTGCCCCCTCCCCTTTATCACTTTTGGGCCTCTAACGTTACCAACTCCACCTCCAAACCACACCAGGTTGTAGCAGATGTTTCCTCAAGTCAAAGATCTTCAGGTTTCTATGAGCAATAAGAGTGTCTGGCCCCTTCTCCCACCCACATCACACACCCCTCCGTTAAATGTCTTCTACTCACAACTCACAGCAGTAACTATGGGCCGTTACAATAAATGCACAATTTGTGCAAGCCAGACCAAAGAAAAGCAGTCCATTTCCTCTTTTTGGAGACCACCATTATGTGTGTGTGTGTGTGTGTGTGTGTGTGTGTGTGTGTGTGAGAGAGAGAGAGAGAGAGAGAGAGAGAGAGAGAGAGAGAGAGAGAGAGAGAGAGAGATGCATTCCTTCAGAATGAGCCTGCTTGAGGATTGATACAATCTCAATCTGGTTGTGTTGATTAACGCAAATGCAGCAGAAAGAATTCCCTACCATACACACCCTCTTCCTTGTGAGACCAAAAATAATCCAAGGATGCCCCATTGCCCATACTAAGATGGCTATTTGGAGTGTGTACTGCACCAGTCCTTCCTTCTCATTAGGTGGCCAAAGTATTTGAGTTTCAACTTCAGAATGAGGTGGCTGGATGGAGTCACTGAAGCAGTAGGCGTGAGCTTCAATGGACTCCAGAAGATGGTAGAGGACAGGAAGGCTTGGAGGAACGTTGTCCATGGGGTCGCGATGGGTCAGACATGACTTCACAATTAACAACAACAACAACAACTGCACCAGTGACAGTACAAAAGGCCAGCTCCATTTATTTAGAAGCACTCATCTGCAGTTAATATACTCAACCTGGCAAACATAATTCTTAGAATTGTGTTTCCTCAATGCTGTCTCTCAAGCTGGGGTTAATGGCGGCCATTAATCTTGTTATGTTAAGTCAAGTCAACAATCACAAGCCCCGGGGAGCAGTTTACTTCAAAGTTACCAGGTAACACCTTGTAAGCACATTCTCACAGATACAATAATAAAAGTGACATCATACTTGCGATGAGAACCAGGAAGCTAACCTGGGACTTTCAGCTTCTGGAGACAGTCACGAATATGCCCGTTTGTCCAAGTTAATAATAATAATAATAATAATAATAATAATAATAATAATAATAATAATAATAGTAGTAGTAGTAGTAGTAGTAGTAGTAGTAGTAGTAGTAGTTGTAGTAAAGTTGGAAGGGACCTTGAAGGTCATCTAGTCCAACCCCCTGCTCAGGCAGGAAACCCTATACCATTTCAGGCAAATGGCTGTCCAGTCTCTTCTTAAAAACTTCCAGTGTTGGAGCATTCACCACTTCTGGAGGCAGGTTGTTCCACTGGTTAATTGTTTAACTGTCAGGAAGTTTCTCCTTAGTTCTAGGTTGCTTCTTCTCTCCTTGATTAGTTTCCATCCGTTGCTTCTTGTCCTGCCTTCAGGTGCTTTGGAGAATAGCTTGACTCCCTCTTCTTTGGGGCAGCCCCTGAGATATTGGAACACTGCTATCATGTCCCCCCTCGTCCTTCTCTTCGTTAAACTAGACATACCCAATTCCAGCAGCCGTTCCTTATACTGTATGCTTTAGCCTCCAATCCCCTAATCACCATGCCAATCATATTTTCACCTCTGCTGTCTGCATTCTATTCATTGTTCACTCCATTGTGTTTCTAATTATTATTTCTATGAATGTATTTTGTTATCTAATCTTTGGGGAAAAAACAGTTTGGGGTTGCTGTTTGGAAACCTGAAGACTATGAGCCGGCGTGAAGTCAATTGGGTGACTTTGAGCCTGTCACTGTTTCTTAGCCCTAGGAAGGCGAAAGTAATGGCAAACCACTTACAAAAACTTGCCAAAAAACTGCAGGAAGTAATCGAGGCAGAATCAAAGACACACACACACACACACACACACACACACAGCCCTCTGGAGAAAGCTCTAATGCTAGGAAGGCCCAGTTGCCTTTTGAAAAAGCACCTTTGGGACAACCATGATTTGGAAGTTTGAGAATCTCCCCAGACAACTGAATGGATAATATCCTCAACATCATCACACCAGGTTAGGGACAGATTGTCACAAAGACAATCTATCAATGTGGCTTGCTAGGAGTGGAAACCAACTTAATGGGCCATAATGAAAGAATGAATCAACCAGTCAAAGGTTACCTAAGGCTGGTCAACGACTGAAATGCAGGAATGTGAACATAAACCAGTAGGATAATGACTATCCTGAGCCCTAATATCATTGGTAACAGGGGTCTTGTAACTTTGTACTTGCCCATTTATTTGTGTCTGCTCAGAAATAAACCCCACTGAGCTTCTGCGGCACGCAGCCAAGCTCTATAGGAAAATCCTTTTCCCTTTTTAAAAGAGCTTTTGTTGTGCTTAGGCAAATATCACCTCCTTGCTAAAGGCAAGGGAAAGAACATTTGAGATAGAGACCTCGGAGAAAATGTGGGCTTAATCTTGAAGCTCGTAGCAACTCTACCCACACAATAACATTGCCCATACTTCTGGCCACCACAATGTTAGCCCTTGAATATTTGATTGCCTCTTTGGGAAAAAAAATCTGTTATTTGAAAACATGCAAAGTGATTTTTTTTTAAAGGAAGAAGAGTCCGGTAAGGAGAAGGGCGGGATATAAATTGAATTAATAATAATAATAATAATAATAATAATAATAATAATAATAATAATAATAATAATAATAATAATAATAATAATAAGAAAGTGGAGTTAGCCTGTGCAATTCTCCAGCCCTTGTAGCAATGACATGATGGGAAAAGATTTTAACAAAAGGGCCACAAGGTTGCAACAACATGAGCCTGTTGTTTGCTACAAGAGAGAAGCAACACTAAGCAAGACTCCTTGGACACAATGTTAAGATTGACAGCAAACTTTTGTGGTGGAAACGAGAGAGCAACAATATAGCCTTTCAAAGGCTTTCTTCTCCCTTTTATTTCTCTACTTCCCAAATCAAGCTGGGATCATATATTTTTTTGCTTCTATTTGGCCTAAGTATGAGCTCACCATTTCCCCCTTTCTGTTCTTGAGCTGGAGACAAAAGACAAACATTTAAAAAAAACAACAACTCAAGAGATCTAATTTGGCCAAATCCCGCTACTGCCCCATAAATAAACATCTTCTTATAAGTAGCTTCTAAAAAAAGCTGGTTGATGTTTTACTCTGCTTTCACAGCTTGGCAACTGGAAAAAGAAACTTTGCACAAAAGAGATGTAAAACAAAATGTGTTTTCGAAACAAAAAGTAGATTTGAGAAGACACGTTTGTGACCTGTACATTTTTACTCAAGTTTATTAATTTTAAGATGGTAAATGACCCCCAAGGAGCTGATAGCTGATAGCAAGTGTTGGGTGCACTGGGCTCCAAAGAAAACGCTCGTGAATTAATATTTGTGGGATGCAGTGGGAACCTGTATGGAGAAGCAACTTATGCAATTACAATACTGGAGAGAAAGGCTACTGCAAAAACTGAAGAGTTTCTCCATCAAGCAGAAGCACTAGACCAGGGCTTTTCAACCTTTTCACCCATTGTACCACTTTTAGGATATGGCAATATCCGAGTACCACCAGTCACCTAGCAAGGTGTCAAAAACTTGATGACCAAAAAAAAAAGGAAAAAAGTGATAAAGTACAGGTAGTCCTCAACTTACAACAGTTTGCTTAGTGACTGTTCGAAGTTACAATGGCACTGAAAAAAGTGCCCCCCAAGCCACAGCCGAGCAAAACACCTGCCTGCCTGCCCGGCGGTGCTCCTCCTCCTGTCCGAGGTTTTCATTGTTGTGAGCATTTCTGTTGAGGATTGGCAGCGGGGGTGGGGTGGGGGGTGTTTGGTTTTTATTCCCCCCCGTCTGCTGGGTGGTTGCAGCAGGTTTTGGTCACTTCACATGACCCTGGGACACTGTGACTGTCATAAATATGAATCAGTTGCCAAGCATTTGAATGTAAATCACAAGACCCTGGAGATGCTGCAACATTCCAGCTGATCGGCGCTTCTTCTGGGCTCAGCAGAAGCGCCAGGATCAGTGCCGAGCTCCAGCTGGAGCCTGGCGCTGATCCTGGCGCTTCCCCTGAGCCTTGACAGCCCTGCAGCTCCAGCCATCTCTCACTCAGGCTTGTGAGGTGCTGCCACCAGTTCAGTTCGTTCCCCTCCCCCGCTACCACTTTTCTAGGATGGTCGCGTACCACCTGCCAGGTGCCAATGTATCACAGGTGGTACCCGTGCCACTGGTTGAAAAGCCCTGATCTAGACAATCAGGTGTAGACAACCAGGGTCTGGGAACAAGATCCCATCTCTTTTGAAGATGGAGATTTTTCTAGAACCAACACCTACAGAAGATGCTCAAGGCCATAAGGTTGTGTGTTCTGCCCTCTCATCACTCATCATCTAAAGCGGTGCTCTAGAATCAATCAATAAACCTTTTGAGTCAATACATGTACTTTACGGATACAAGGGTGTTCTGGGCACCCTCACAAAATGGCACCCCTAATAGCACAAAATAATTTCCATCAGGAATTTTGCTGCAGCCTCCCATTTGGCCTTTCCCATCCAAGCTGTAATCAGCCTGAATTTGATTGCAGGTTATTGTTTTTGTTTGCCTCGAAGTATATCTGAACACAGCGTTGGCTCATGGGTGGAGTAGAGCTGGCACCTTGAGCTGTTACCACAGCTATGAGCTCTCTGTGTAACCGAAGCCTTTGGCTGGGTAATAATATTCTGCTGCAGAGATTCTTCCTCTTAATTTCTAAACGGCATGCCCTGACATCTTTGTGGGCTGCTGAAGAATGACAAGCATGCTTACAGCAACAAATAAAATAACGAAAGATTCTCGGGAACCTTAGATATCCACCTGCCACAAGGAAAGAGTACCTGCAGTCATAAACGATTCTTCTTTCTCTGAAGTTTGTAGGATCCCAATTCCACGGTCCATAAGTAGGTGATTTGGGTGGCCTCAATGCAATCAGAATAGAGTTGGAAGGGACCTTGGAGGTCTTCTAGTCCAACCCCCTGTTCAAGCAGGAGACTCTATACCAGGGGTAGGCAACCTTGGCTCTTTTATGACTCGTGGACGTCAACTCCCAGAATTCCTGAGCCAGCCATGCTGAGGGGAAATGGCTTGTCTTCAGAAGTGGTGGGTGCACCATCACTGGAGGATTTTAAGAAGAGATTGGACAGCCACTTGTCTGGAATGGTATAGGGCGGGGGTAGGCAACCTTGGCTCTTTTATGACTTGTGGACTTCAACTCCCAGAATTCCTGAGCCAGCATGGGGGAACTATGGCCCCTTCATGACTGGTGGACTTCAACTCCCAGAATTCCTCAGCCAGCATGGGGGAACTATGGCCCCTTCATGACTTGGGGACTTCAACTCCCAGAATTCCTCAGCCAGCATGGGGGAACTATGGCCCCTTCATGACTTGTGGACTTCAACTCCCAGAATTCCTGAACCAGCATGGCTCAGCTTGGAAACCTCTCCCTTCTACTGATTAACTGTTCTATCAGTGCCAGCGGTGCATGTGTTATGTACAGAACAGTTGGGTCCGTGTAGCTAAAACCATGGTTTAAAAGGGCTCTCAGACTGCTTGCATTAATATAGCTGATACAGCACTCAGGCCTTGCGGGGTGGGTTAAGAAGCAAAATTTAACCATTGGGACAACCTTTTTGATAAGATGGAGCAGACAGACAAAGGGGCCTTTGATTCAGGAGGGACTCAAGCATGATTCTCTGGCTTCTTATTTTCTGCCAGGCAGTGCTGTCGCAGTGTGTATCTATCACAAACCTTGCCTGTCCCATCTCTAGAAAAAAAGATATACATCAATCTTCAAGTATACGGCCTAAGAACCTGCTTCCCAGTTTGCCCCTTGCTAAATTGCAAAACAGCGTACCTTCCAAAGAGAGACAGGCTGCCTCACATTTCAAAGAGTTTTTCTTCGACAATTAAACAAGCCAGAAGCCGCTGGTGGAAAATAAAAAAAGGAATACTGGACTGCAGCCATCCCCACTCCCCCTTTCTTATTTTCTAAGCATGCCTACTTTGTTTTATTCTTCTCCTCTAAGCCTGTGTATAGCAGCAATCACAATAAATCAAAACAATAGCAAAACAGCCCATTTATAAAATGTGCTGTGAAAACTCAAGTAAATCATGATAGTTTAGTATATATCCTGTCAACCCAGGCCTAGATTTCTTTTTTTTTTTTTTTTATTTCAATTGTAACGAGCTTATGAACAATTTGAGAAACTCTCGATTATTGCCAGGTGGGTCCAAAAAGACTTTTTAAAAATAGTTGGGAACTTGGCCTCAAAGACTTTATAACTTTCTCACTCCACATTCTGTGAATAAGGAAAGGGTGTTTAGTGGGGAACTCGGTTAAGGATTAAGTTTAAAAGGAGCCCTTGCAGTTTGGCAGCTCCATAAATAAAATATTGTAGCAGACATCCATAAACACAGCCTGGAATGCTAAAAATGCAATATGCTTCCCAGTCTAAAAATTTGATTAGGGCTGGGGAAAAAATATCCTCGTGTGGAAACTCCATGTACAAAAAAAAAGAGATTCAATCTGCTAACAGTGAATTCTATGTACATCAGTTCCTAACAATGCGTATCAAATGTTGAATTAGCTTATGATCTACAGGTAGGCCTCGATTTACAACAGTTCATTTAGTGACCGTTTGAAGTTACAACAGCGCTGAAAAAAGTGACTTATGACCATTTTTCACACTTATGACCATTGCAGCATCCCCATTGGTCACGTGATTTACATTGGGATGCTTGACAACTGACTCACATTTAGGACGGTCGCAGTGTCCTGGGATCACATGATCCCCTTTGGCGAGGTTCAATGGGGAAGCCAGATTCACTTAACAGCCGTATGTCTAATTTAACAACTAACAAAATGAAATTCAATGGTGAAAAAAGCAAGGTTCTACATTTAGGCAAGAAAAACCAAATGTACAGGTATAGTATAGGGGGTACCTTGCTCAATAGTAGTAACTGTGAGAGGGACCTCGGAGTCCTAGTGGACAATCACTTAAATATGAGCCAGCCGTGTGCTGCAGCTGCCAAAAAAGCCAACACAGTGCTGGGCTGCATTAACAGAGGGATAGAATCAAGAACAAGTGAAGTATTAATACTACTTTACAATGCCTTAGTAAGGCCACACTTGGAATACTGCATCCAGTTTTGGTCACCACGATGTAAAAAAGATGCTGAGACTCTAGAAAGAGTACAGAGAAGAGCAACAAAGATGATTAGGGGACTGGAGGCTAAAACATATAAGGAACGGTTGCTGGAATTGGGTATGTCTAGTTTAACGAAGAGAAGGACGAGGGGGGACATGATAGCAGTGTTCCAATATCTCAGGGGCTGCCACAAAGAAGAGGGAGTCAAGCTGTTCTCCAAGGCGCCAGAAGGCAGGACGAGAAGCAACGGATGGAAACTGATCAAGGAGAGAAGCAACCTGGAACTAAGGAGAAACTTCCTGACAGTGAGAACAATTAACCAGTGGAACAACCTGCCTCCAGAAGCGGTGAATGCTCCAACACTGGACGTTTTTAAGAAGAGACTGGACAGCCATTTGTCTGAAATGGTATAGGGTTTCCTGTCTGAGCAGGGGGTTGGACTCGATGACCTCCAAGGTCCCTTCCAACTTTACTATTATTATTATTATAACTGCAGTGATTCACTTAACAACTGTGGCAAGAAAAATCGTAAAACGGGACAAAGCTCACTTAACAAAGTTTTCACTTAAGAGACCACAACTGAGCCCAAAATTTCTATGGCTACGTTGAGGACTCATCGCATAGTCAGAAGAAGCACATTCTCCTTGTCTCAGAATGTTCTCCACGAATGGAAACGCTAAGCAGCAACTGAAAGCCATCTTTTGTGCTTCGGAAATAATAAAAAGGGCAACACACAGATGAAACATAGAACCAAAGGAAAACTTTTTACATAAAGACTTGCAGGAAGTCTCTTTTCCCCTCGGGGTGCAAAACATGTCTCACGTGACAAGCCTACTTGCCTTCAAGATGCTCTACTACCCAATCCAATTTCTGATGACACTGTGGCCCGCAATTATGTTTCAATGTGTAGGCTCAGAATGAACACGTAAAAAGATATTTTCACCAGTGTCAACCGGTCCGGGGGACGTGATGTTCCATCTAAATTGCATTTTGCTGCTCCCTAATTTAATTTCAAGATTCAAACCTCTCGCAGGCACAAAATGTTCCAGATTGTCTTGCACAAAGCTCAAATAAAGTACTGTAAATGGGCACTCAACAATCAATCCTAGCTAGAGAAAGCAAGTCTCACTTTCTGGATTTCCACCTGAATGGTGATCTCATTTCTATATCTCAATCTGGTCATTCCAATCTTGGTCCTGAACAATGCGCCTCAAGTCAACTTCTGATTTCTCAATAAACAAAAGCCAAGAGAGAGATATGTAGATATAGATATAAATAGAGATAGATAGATAGATAGATAGATAGATAGATAGATAGATAGATAGATAGATAGAGAGAGAGAGAGAGAGAGAGAGAGAGAGAGAAGGAGAGATAGATAGAGAGATAGAGATATAGAGGGAGGGAGGGAGGGGGAGAAAGAAAGAGAGAGAGAGAGAGAGAGAGAGAGAGAGAGAGAGAGAGAGAGAGAGAGAGAGAGAGAGATCCAAAAATGTGGATCTCTGTTTTTTTCCATTTTTGCCAGCAGGATAGTAATTATTAGTAAATCAGCATCTCTACCCATAAATTAGCACGTACATATTTTACACAAAGCTATGCCTTTTATTCTTGCGACTGTGTCATGGGCTACTCCATCTATGTGTCCAGCTATCTATGACTCAGCAGTGTAACGAATCCAGGACAACCCACGGAGAATATTTTATACTCTGGAGATGCATTACAGAGTTATTGTATGCGCGTTGCTCGGCTCTTTGCTTACGTTGTGGTTAGTCAAACTTCATGAATAATGCCTCTTTTGTTCTTGATTTCAGAAAAGAGGCACGAGAGCTGCCTCATTCAGATGAGTAACTTACTGGTGGAATAAGCAGTAACGTTGCTTTTAAAAAACAGGACCCAGGAAAGTCAAACAACTTACATCTAAACCTCTGGGGACAGTCAAGAGAAAAGGGCAGCACCCTTTTTCTCTTGTTTAATTTGAAAGACTATTTCCATCACAGCTTCCGACGTCATTTATAAAATAAATTTGAAAAAGAAAACCCGGTTCTCTCAAAGGGGCTGGGGTTACCTGTTTTATTAAGCCAGTGTTTCCTAACATTGTGTGGCTTTCAACTCCCAGAATTCTGTGCTGATGCTGACTGTGGAATTCTGGGAATGGAGGTTCACACATTTGGAAATTGCTTTGGTTGAGAAACAGTATACTAAGACAGGGGTCCCCAACCCCCGGTCCGTGGACCGGTACCGGGCCATGGCATGCCAGCAACCGGTCCGCGCAAACACGCGAAGCGGGATGCAGGTAGCACACAATGTATATGCTGCCCATCTCGCTGTCATGGATAGCTGTCATGTTCATTCTCCCTCATATTCCTTCTGAATGGAATTTGAAGCATTGAACGGGTGTCAAAATGATTAAGGCTTAATGTCTGTATCAGAACATCTAATTATTATTATTTTTTCCCAAAGGACATTTACAATGAACAAATAGTTACTGTAAGAACTGAGTTTGGAAAAAAACAGAGAGACTCAGAAAAGCAATGCGAGAAAGACAAGGGAGCATATTGTCTCTACGTTCACTTAATGTATACAAATGCAAGATTGGATGCAAGGTTGAACAATGGGGCAGTTGGAATGAAAATTGGAGGCTGAACCCCTAACAATTTGAGATACGCAGATGATGGCATTTTGTTGGCTGAAAATAAAGAAGATTAAGAAGAGCTTGCGATGAAAGTTTAAAAAACTAGATTAATGATACACATTAGGTAGTAACATCAACCACCAATGAAATGAACTCATCACAAGAAGATGACATATCATTTTGTCTTCCTGAGCTCAACAATAGTTAGTGTTCTGTACGCAAGGAATAAGGACAAGATTAAATTTATGGAGGAATGCAATGAAGGCCTGAGACGAGATTCAAAGAAGCAGACTTTCCAAGGATAACGTCCAATGTTGAAAATTAAACTTTGAGAGAAAGACAGGGAAGATAGATTTGGGATAATACTGGTAGTATCCGAAGTAGAACATCCAGATTCAGCCAGAGTTTCATTCCAAAA
>NW_015392003.1:12891-22874 GCF_001527695.2 Protobothrops mucrosquamatus | reverse complement strand
CTCTGCCACAAGAGACATGACTTGTCAATCATTGACCCAAAAGCAATGGGGCCCGGGATGCTCCCTATAGAGAGACAGAAATGAAGAGGTGTCATGTATCTCAAGCATTTCATATTACCCCAATATTTCTGGCCTAGCTGGAATGTTTGATTCCACGGTGTCAACCACATTTCATCTTGTCTCTGTTGGAATCAGATTTTTTTTCAAAGTTTCCACTGGCCAACTTCATATGGAAAATATTACTCCGAAAGAACAGGCGGTAAGACAATATTCGCTCAGAACGGTTCACGGCCTCTTTCAAAGACCAGTTCCAAGATCAACCTTATATATGTTCACAGTAATAGCACAATAGCAAAAGCGGTCATCCTTCACAAAAGGAACGTTTCTAGCTCAGCCTCTCTACAGGTAGTCCTCAACTTGTGACCACAATCGAGCCCAACATTTCTGTTGCTAAGCAAGGCAGTTGTGAAGCGAGTTTTGCCCCCGTTTTACGACCTTTTTGCCCCAGTTCTGAAATGAATCACTGCAGCTGTGATGTGAATAATTCGGGCATTAAGTGAATTTGGCTTCCCCTACTGACTTTAATTGTTGGAAGCTGTCTGGCAAGGTCACTTAAGGTGATCACATGACCCCTGGACCAGTGGTGGGATTCAAATATGTGAACAAGCGGTTCTCTGTGTGGATGCTACTTCCGGAAGTCCATTCTGGGCCTGAGCAACAAAAAATTAGCTACCGGTTCTGCCGAAGTAGTGCGAACTGGCTGAATCCCACCACGGCCCTGGACAGTACAACTGCCATAAATAAATGCCAGTTGCTACGCATCCAAATTTTGATCACCTTATCATAGGGATGCTGCAATGGCTGTCCGTGGGAAAAATGGTCATGTCACGTTTTTCAGTGCCGTTGTAACTTTGAGTGGTCACCAAAACAAATAGTTGTAAGTTCAAGGTGTCATGGTTCCGACAGATGAAACTCTTCAAAGAACTTCAAGGCATTGTTTACCTTAAAGAATCTTTATTTCAGAAGCATAGCGTCGGCACTTACATAGCCAAAGCTAAAATCTCAATTCCCCTCCCCTGAGCCCATAGTATCAAAGCACAATTCCCTCCTCTAATTTACAGTCATCAATCACATTCTCCAATTAGTTTGAAATGCAGGCTTTCCCTCCAGTTCTCCAACCCGGCCATGTCTTATCATCTCTTATTTCAAAAACCTTGGTTCTCACACGAGTTACAGTATTGTTATGTCTAACTAAACTCCCATGCACATTCCTCCTCCCCCCCCCAGTATCATCTAATTCCAACTTTAATTCTAAGAGTAAAACATAAGAAGGAAAATGGTTGCATCTCCATATGTTGTCAAAGCAAAAACATCCAATGTTAGCAGTGTTGACACAAGGACTGTTTGTACCACGAATGCCGAAATCCCAGCAGTTTAGAACATCTTAATTAACACAAAACACGGAGAAGGCTACAAATCTTGTTTGGATACTGTACCTAGTGTTCTCACAACAATCCATTGGATTCCTAGTGCAAATGATCGCTGTCTGTCGGAAACACACCTGGGACACATAAAACAAACATTTAAAAACAAAGGCAAGCAGGATCGGCTACAGAGAGACTCAAACAGGACAGTTCTCTCTTTTGTCCTGTACAATTAAGTGTAGGACAAAATGTAGGACAAAGTGATGGACAAAAAAAGGCTAGACATCTGTGGGGAAAGTGGCAAGTAGTAATGGCAAAGGTGTTTGATAATGCAAACATCCTCCCTTATGTACTTGTATCTATAGATAGTCCTCAACATACGACCCATCACAATGGTCATAAAGCAGGTCGGTCACAGGACTGACCCAATTTTACAATCTTTTCACAACAATCATTAAGCGAATGCCATAGTTGTTAAGCAAACCAATGACTCACTAGGGCAGGGGTAGGCAACCTTGGCTCTTTTATGACTCGTGGACTTCAACTCCCAGAATTCCTGAGCCAGCATGGCTCAGCTTGGAAACCTCTTCCTTTTCCCTCAGCGTGGCTGGCTCAGGAATTCTGGGAGTCCATGAGTCATAAAAGAGCTGAGGTTGCCTACCCCTGCACTAGGGGTACAGTTTTGCTGAAAAGCAGAAGTAACTGCCAGTTTGGGACAAAACCATCACAGAACATGGTCCCATGACAGTGGGATGTTGCAAATGGCTGTAAATATGGCTGCTTTGCCAAGTGCCTGAAATTCGGTCATGTGACTATGGAGGGGACCCAACCATTGGAACTTTGAATCCGGGTCATAAGTCCCTCTTTTCAACTCAGTCGTCATTTCTAATGATTGCTAAGCTATGAATCGTAAGTCGAGGACTACATGTACAAGCAGGGAAGGGTAGATTCTATATTACGACATGATTGTGCAGGCTCCATCCTTTAGAAGCCACTGCAGTTGAATGGATGCCTATGAAACTTAGACTAAAATAAGGATGAGTATTTTCTTGTTTAGCCCCCAGTTACTGTTTTAGCAGATCATGCGAACAAGGCCATCACATTAAGCCAAGATTAAATTTATTTATTTCAGCAGAACCTGTTATGGAACACATTCTAAATCAAATAATAGGTTAAATATATCCTTAAACACAATACTGTACACATATATTGTATAATTAATAAGAATAAAAAAGGTTAGTTGGTTTGATTGATTCATTTGTGACTCAGGATGTTGTAGAAACTTAGGCAAACATTTTAAGCAGGTTGTGTGAACAACCAGACCATCCCATTAAACCATATGTTTGGCCACCATATATAACTATAGCCATTTCTGGTTTGCTCACATCAAGTTAGGATTTAAAGTGTAATATGAACTCAGTTTTGTTCCTATAGCCAGTCTTGATCTGGAGTAATAACTAATTTGTCTGCAGACTTAATTTCAAAAGAAAGAAAGAGAGAGAGAGAGAGGGGGGGGGGAGGGAGGGAGGGAGGGAGGGAGGAAGGAAAAGAAAGAAAGAAAGAAAGAAAGAAAGAAAGAAAGAAAGAAAGAAAGAAAGAAAGAAAGAAAGAAAGAAAGAAAGAAAGAAAGAAGTGCTGGAGTTTAGATCAGGGGTCTCCAAACTTGGCCACTTGAAGACTTGTGGACTTCAATTCCCAGAATTCCTCAGCCTGCATTCTGAGAGTTGAAGTCCACAAGTCTTCAAGTGGCCAAATTTGCTGGCTGAGGAATTATGGGAATTGAAGTCCACAAGTCTTCAAGTGGCCAAGTTTGGAGACCCCTGATTTCGATAGTTAAAAAAACTCTCTTTTCGCCTCAGCTTTGAGAAAATAAGTCTTATTTTTCTCTGGCTTACCGCAATGTAGCTGTCAACGCAGGAATGCTACTTAGGAATGTGAAGAGAATGATAACAAACATGAAAATCAAAAGAAGAGTCTTTCTTTCACATGAAGATGTACACTTCCCTGCCGTAGCCAAGCCAGAGACCGGAGCGTTGGGGCCAACAATGCAGCTGCATTCATGATAAACCTTAGGAAACAAGAATGGTAGTTTAGAACAGTCACTGCACACTGTAACACAATGATGTCTATTTCTTTTCTTTAGCCAATGTTGCTCAGGAGAAATGAACCTCAGCCAGTGGTGGGATTCAAATATGTCAGGGATCTTCAAACTTGGCCCATTTATGACTTGTGGACTTCAACTCCCAGAATTCCTCAGCCAGGCACGCTGGCTGAAGAATTCTGGGAGTTGAAGTCCACGTCATAAAAGGGCCAAGTTTGAAGACCCCTGAAATATGTGAACAACCGGTTCTCTGTGTGGATGCCGCTTCCGGAAGTCCATTCTGGGCCTAGGCAACAAAAATATTAGCTACCGGTTCTGCCAAAGTGGTGCGAACTGGCTGAATCCCACCACTGGGTACAGCTCATATTTTGCATGCAAACATTCCTCAGTTCAGCCCACAGTATCTGGTCATACGTGTATAGCATCTGGTCTGTACATGTGCACGATTGAGGGAACTAGGTATGTCTATAGTCTAATGAAGAGAAGGACTAGCCATGATATGATAGCAGTCTTACAGTACTTGAGGGGCTGCCACAGGGAAGAGGGAGTCAACCTATTCTCCAAAGCACCTGAAGGCCAGACAAAAAACAATGGATGGAAACTGATCAAGGAGAGAAGCAACCTAGAATTAAGGAGAAATGTTCTGATAGCGAGAACAATTAATCAGTGGGATGGCTTCTCTCCAGACGTTGTGGGTGTTCAGTGGAGGTTTTCAAGAGGAGACTGGACAGCCATTTGTCTGGAATGGTATAGTCCAGGGGTAGGAAACCTTGGCTCTTTTATGACTCGTGGACTTCAACTCCCAGAATTCCTGAGCCAGCCATGCTGAGGGGAAAGGGAGAGGTTTCCAAGCTGAGCCATGCTGGCTCAGGAATTCTGGGAGTTGAAGTCCACGAGTCATAAAAGAGCCGAGGTTGCCTACCCCTGGTATAGAGTCTCTTGACTGAGAAAGGGATGGGTGGACTAGAAGAGCTCCAACGGTCCCTTCCAATTCTGTTCCTCTGTCAAAGTCAAAGAAGGACTAGAAATGAAAAGAAGGACTAGGAGTTACATGATAGCAGTCTTCCCATATCTCAGGGGCTGCCACAAAGAGGAGGGAGTCAAGCTATTCTCCAAGGTGCCTGAAGGCAGGACAAGAAGCAACGGATGCAAACTAATCAGGGAGAGAAGCAACCTAGAACTAAGGAGAAATTTCCTGACAGCAAAAACAATTAATCAATAGAACGGCTTGTCAGTGGGTGCTCCAACTCTGGAAGTTTTCAAGAAGAGACTGGACAGCCATTTGTCTGGAATGGTATAAGGCCCCTTGCTTGAGGAGGGGGTTAGACTAGACGACCTCCAAGGTCCCTTCCACCTCTATTCTATTCTATTCTATTCTATTCTATTCTATTCTATTCTATTCTATTCTATTCTATTCTATTCTATTCTAGGGTTTCCTGCCTGAGCAGGGGGTTGGACTAGATGACCTCCAAGGTTCCTTCCAACCCTATTGTCTGCGTTCTTGGTAGTCAATATAAAGTTGAAATTGCCAGTCTCTGATCGATGGGATAAATTGAAAAGCCCTCCAAGTATGGACTCTGTTTAAGCTTGGTTAGGGCTTTGGAAGTGTATGTGTGCAAACAGAGAGGGCCAAAACAGGAACAAAAGGAACGATCCCTTTTCTGCTCACCCCCTCAGTTGGATTACTGCAACACATTCTAGATGGGGCTATCCTTGAAGAGTATTCGGAAGCTACAACTGGCACAGAATACAGCAGCTCACATAATTCTAGGGGCCCCTGAGGTGTCCCATGTTACACCACTGTTGTGCAAACTGCACTACAGGGAATCCTCAGCTGATGACGACAACTGAGCCCAAAGTGAGACAGTTGCTAAGTGAATGTTGCCCCATTTTACCACCTTCCTTACCATAGTTGTTAAGTGAATCACTGCAGTAGTTAAATTAGTAACACGGTTGTAAAGTGTTCAGAAATCAGACACTGGACAACTGACTCATATTTATGGCGGTTGCAGTGTACCAGGGTCATATGGTCACCTCTTTGTGACCTCCTGTCAGGCAAAATCAATACAGAAGCCAGATTCACTTAACAACTGTGGCAAGAAAGGTCACAAAATGGGGCAAAACTCAACAAATGTCTCACCTAGTAACAGAAATTTTGGGCTCAATTGTGGTCGTAAGTCGAGGACTACCTGTATCCTTTCTGTTTGTATCCTGCATGCACCAAACATACTTAATTCACGGCATTCATGATTAGGAATCGAAGCAAAAATGATCTTCCCATCCATCCATCCATCCATCCACATCCATCCATCCACATCCTTCCACACACAAATCCAAAGGTGCTTTTTTTCTCCCCCCAAAGGCAACTGGGCTTTCTTAATTTTTTTTTCCTTTGAAAATGTTTCAGTTCTGAAGAAGCTTCTTGGATGAAAAGTGAAATGTTTTCAAAAAAAAAAAAACACTAAGAAAGTCCAGTTGGCTTTTTTTGGGGAAAAAAAGCAGCATCTTTGGGACAACCATGACCTGGATCAGACATGTCAAACTCGCAACGTCACGCAATGGGATGGGCATGGCTTCCGGATGATGCGTCCGGAGCGCGGGCCGGCAGTTTGACACCCCTGACCTGAATGATGAAGAATCTCCATAGACATATGAAGTCCTAGTGGACAATCACTTTAATATGAGCCAACAGTGTGCTGCAGCTGCCAAAAAAGCCAACACAGTGCTAGGCTGCATTAACAGAGGGATAGAATCAAGATCACGTGAAGTATTAATACCACTTTACAATGCCTTGGTAAGGCCACACTTGGAATACTGCATCCAGTTTTGGTCACCACGATGTAAAAAGCATGCTGAGACTCTAGAAAGAGTACAGAGAAGAGCAACAAAGATGACCAGGGGACTGAAGGCTAAAGCATATAAGGAACGGCTGTTGGAATTGGGTATGTCTAGTTTAATGAAGAGAAGGACGAGGGGGGACATGATAGCAGTCTTCCAATATCTCAGGGGCTACCACAAAAAAGAGGGAGTCAAGCTATTTTCCAAAGCGCCTGAAGGCAGGACAAGAAGCAACGGATGGAAACTAATCAAGGAGAGAAGCAACCTAGAACTAAGGAGAAACTTCCTGACAGTTAGAACAATTAACCAGTAGAACAACCTGCCTCCAGAAGCAGCGAATGCTCCAACACTGGAAGTTTTTAAGAAGAGACTGGACAGCCATTTGTCTGTAATGGTATAGGGCTTCCTGCCTGAGCAGGGGGTTGGACTAGATGACCTCCAAGGTCCCTTCCAACTTTATTATTGTTATTGTTACATGAAAGCAGAGTCAACCTCAATCGTTTGGTTACATATCGACAGGGTTTGGGCCCAAGAAGGAGAACAAGTGAAGGCTGATATCCTGCACACACCTTTTCCCGACTGTCGTGATTTATTGAGGCTTTTTTGCAACCAGCGTGGCAGGCTGAGTAATATGTTATGCCGTCGTTCCCACACACCGGATTGTAGGTCTCACGCAGGCAGTGGCACTCCATGTTGCAGGGGTCAGACAGGTTGAGGTGACCTTGCAGTAAGAGGCTAAACAAAACATATAATTGGTCAATATATTTTCTTCCTAACCTTATCAGCTCCAACGCTTGAAAACAATATGCGAGGCAAGAAGGAGATTTACCCAGCTAAGGATTGCTGATATATTTCAATAGTTATGAGATGCTAGTTTGAGACCAGCTAGAAGTGGCATTCATGTCAGCCGTGAGTGTACAGCATCCTTGGGCACCCACTGTATCAATGCCTCATGCCTTAACTTTAATACCTGTCCTGCCCCCCACCCCACCCCATACATTTATTTTAGTGATCAGAATTGAGTATCAGGCAGTGTCTGTATACTTCCAACAGTGGTTCAGAGGTAGTAATGTCTCTGGAAGACTGTAAAGAAAATCCAAATTCTGTAGTATTTGTGGATTATTTATTAAAAATTGAATGTCTGCTACTCAGTTGATCTTCTCTGGCTGCCATTCTTCCATAGAATAGGAGATGGATGGATGGATAAATGGAAAGGTAGGTAAAGTGGATGATAGGGGGTATCTGATGGATAGATATGTTGTATGCAGTAGATGACAAAAGATAGCTAGTTAGATAGTTGGATAGATAGATAGATAGATAGATAGATAGATAGATAGATAGATAGATAGATAGATAGATAGATAGATAGATAGATAGATAGATAGATAGATAGATAGATAGATAGATAGACAGACAGACAGACATAGATATGTGGATAGGATGGATGGATGGACGGATGGATGGACGGATGGATGGACAGATAGATATAGGTAATATCTATATCCAACACAGCTAGTTGGATACAGTCACAGTAGATAGGACAGATGATAGAAAGATAGACGACAGATAGATAGATAGACAGAGACAGACAGATAACATAGATAAATGGACATAAATACTTTAGATAGGGCAGGTGTGGGTGGATGGATGGATACTGTGGCTGGCTGGATGAATCAATGAATCGATACTGTGGATGGATGGACAGACAGATACAGATAACACAGTTAGA
The DNA here is from genome assembly GCF_001527695.2 of Protobothrops mucrosquamatus. Taxonomy (NCBI): domain Eukaryota; kingdom Metazoa; phylum Chordata; class Lepidosauria; order Squamata; family Viperidae; genus Protobothrops; species Protobothrops mucrosquamatus. The sequence continues at coordinate 14,782 of NW_015392003.1, read as the reverse complement.
TGGATATAATTTTAGTAGGTAGGGCAAGTGATAGATCAGTGGTGACGAACCTATGGTACGTGTGCCAGAGGCGGCACTTGGAGCCCTCTCTGTGGGCACGCGCACCATGCCCTGGAGATGGCAATCATCCTCTTCAACCAACCGCCTGCTAACTTGCCAAGGTCCCACGTGGCTGGATGCATCCCAGCACCCATGCACTTGCTGGCCTTTGTGTGCGGGGGCCGAGGGTGTCAGGCAGCAGCCGCCCTGGCACCTGCCTCACCTTGCCCTGTGACATGGCACCCCTGCCCTGCCTCACCTCACCCGGCAGAACCAGCCTCCTGCCAGAGACCCCTGGATATCCCCCACCCTGCCTGGCCCCACATGCATCCCTCCCCAGGAGCAACATCGAGCTGGCCATGCCCACCCTAACCACGCCCACCCATCTGCCATGACCACTGTAGCCATGCCCACCCAGAGGCCACACCCACCCGGTGGCCACACCCACCCGGCACCCGGCAATACATAAGTGGGTTTTGGGTTGAAGTTTGGGCACTCGGTCTCTAAAAGGTTCGCCATCACTGTGATAGATGATAGATAGATAGATAGATAGATAGATAGATAGATAGATAGATAGACAGACAGACAGACAGACAGACAGACAGACAGACAGACAGACAGACAGAGATTTTTAATGTGATATTATTCTTTTGTAGCCTTCATCTGGAATACCCTCCTTTGCACGGGGATTGTTCTTCCACTGCTTACCTTCCGTCGTGCATCTGGGTCACTCCAGCCATGGGCATGTTGGGACAATCAGTAAAAAAGATAAAAATTGCCAGAAGACTCGACATGGTGCACAAGAAACAAAACTTGATGATCCCTGAGCAGCGCAGCTTAAATTTGTTCACAAGGAACCCGCCAAGGAAAGTGCCGCCACCTCCTGCCGGAACCACAAGGTAGCCTTCCAAAGGAGAGGAAACAGCTGTGTCATTTTCAAATTGACTTGTTTATTATTTAAATCATATTCAGTGTCGTTGACAAACTGCCTTTTCAGTATTAGAATCTCCTCTAGCATTTAATACTGTAAGCCCCCCAGTGTCAACCTGTGGTAAGATGGGCGGCCCATAAAAATTTTAAGAAATAATAATAATAGTATTATTTCCATGATCCAATTTTTGAGATAGTTGGGCTGAAAGATAGCGCGACTCAGAGTTAAATGCTTAAATGGGGCCTTTAACCTGGATCACCCACTGAGTCCAAAGCCCTAACCACTAGACTGCCCTACCTCTTTTACTATAGTTGGACCCTCAACCCATCGTATTAACCTGGCATTCATTAGCATCCCAATCAAAATGCAGAGGTGGTTAAGAATGGCAGGAAAGTCTATTTGGGGTTTTTCTTTTGTCTGAAAATTGAAGTCTGCTTTGACTTGTGCTCAATTCCTTATTAACTGTGAAGTCCTTGGAGCTCCCTAAGCTTGGTGGCTTTCCTTGCAGATGTTTCATTACCAAACTAAGTAACATCATCAGTGAGCTGACGGTGTTACCTAATTTGGTTATGAAACTCTTCAAGAAAACAGCCAAGCTTAGAAAGCACCGAGGACTCCACTGTTCAACCCTGAGTTACAAGTATTCTCTCCCATGGGTGCTTGTTAACTTTGTGTGACATATCCATGTAGGATCTTTTGGGCACAAAAGTGCGTATAGTCAGGGCCATGGTTTTCCCAGTTGCAATGTATGGCTGTGAAAGCTGGACCATAAGAAAGGCTGAGCGCCAAAGAATTGAGGCCTTTGAACTCTGGTGCTGGAGAAGACTCCTGCGAGTCCCCTGGACTGCAAGGCGATCAAACCGGTCAGTCCTAGAGGAGATCAACCCTGACTGCTCTTTAGAAGGCCAGATCCTGAAGTTG
>NW_015392003.1:7616-10612 GCF_001527695.2 Protobothrops mucrosquamatus | reverse complement strand
TCAGTTTCATTCAATAAACATTGGATTAATATTTGGAGGAAAAAGAGATTAACCTCACAACATAGTTTAAATTTCTGCTTTTAGTTCATCTTTGTTCACTGAGTTGTTGGTCACACTCTGCCTGGCTTTTAAATGCTATTTTTGAATTTAATTTTCTTATGCAGAATAGCTGTGTCATGGCCTTGAAAAGTGGCAGAGGATCAAAAATTTCAGATATAGGTTCCATATATTTTTTAGTGTTAGCAGTTCTTAGATTAACAATGGCTGCTGTATACTTGCTTTTATTAAGAGACCTCAGAGAAATACAATTTTCTTTGCAAAGATGGGTTTACAATAGATTGAACTTTACAATTTCCAACAGATTAACTAGAGGATTAACCAAATCACCGTGCTTTCCCGAAAGTAAGACCTATCCCCAAAATAAGTCCTAGCTTGATTTTTTGGGGGTGGGCCTAACATAAGCCCTACCCAAAAAATAAGCCCTAGTTTGGGGGCGAGGCACATGCCTAAAAATCAAGCTAGGGTGGTGGTGGGGTATATGGAGCTACCCCACGCACCCTGCACCTGCTTACATGGCAGCCAGGTCTCTCTTCACCGGCCCACTTCTTCTGCGGTGAATCCATTGCTCAGTTATCAGCTGCAGTGGCCTTCCGAAAAGGCCTTTGACTGTGAAATGCAGGCTGGAGCTCCATTCTCAGCTGCAGAATGGAGCTGCTCCTTCAGTCGCAGAAAAAATGGGCCAGCTGGGCAGGGCTGTCGGTGCAGGAGGTGAGTGGAAAAGACCCCCCTCCAAAAAAATAAGACCTGGTGCCTCTTTTGGAGGAGGATAATAATAATAATAATAATAATAATAATAATAATAATAATAATAATAATAATAATAATAATAATAATAATAATAATAAAAATAAAAATAAAAAATAGGATGCTGGCAGCAACCCGTGTCAACCATCAGAGCCAGTCAATTTGAATGTTCAGTTTACTGAGGTTCACAGTCTAATGAATAATAATAATAATAAGAGAATGAGAGGGTGAAGATCTTGTGGGACGTTCGAATACAGACAGATCGCCATTTGGAACACAATACGCCGGATATCACAGTTGTAGAGAACCGAAACGTACAGCTGATTGATATCGCTGTACCAGGAGATGCCAGAGTCGAAGAAAAAGAACTGGAAAAAATTATGAAATATCATGATCTAGCCATCGAAACTGCGCAATTATGGATGAAACATGTAACAGTGGTACCCATTGTCATCGGGGCACTGGGAACTATGTCCAAAAACTTTGCAAAATACATCAAGAAACTGCAGCTTCCTGCAATAATTCCAGCAATGTTACAAAAAACTGCGCTACTCGGAACATCTTATATTTTAAGGAGATACCTGGTTGACACCGAGGATGCTGGTAGCAACCCGTGTCAACCATCAGCGCCAGCCAATTTGAATGTTCAGTTGACTGAGGTTCATGTTTAATGAATAAAAGATAATAATAATAATAATAATAATAATAATAATAATAATAATAATAATAATAATAATAATAATAATAATAATAGTACCGAGTCTTATTTTCGGGAAAACACGGTACTGTTCCTCCTCTAAAATCTATGCTTCTGAGTTTAGCTGAATTCAGATTTCTGGTGTGTCCTGTTTTGCCCAAAATACTCTTTATTCTCTGTCTTTTGGAGCGGCAGCTAACAAGATGTGTACAATGAAGAGACAGCACTGAATTACTTCAGTCTGTTTTGAAGGCAGCACAAAGGCATCCGAAATGAAAGGGTGCATTTGTTCGGATCTTCTTCAGAAAACAAGCCAATGCTGTCTTCGGTTTGGTAGCAGACTCATCAAGGGAATAAAACAGCAAAGTAGACCAGACTAAAGAGACCTCATGAGTTGGCATTTTGAAGGAACCCAGCCACTGGCTATGCTTGTACAACCGTAGAAGTTCAATAAATGAATAAATAAATAAATAAGTAAATAAACTTGTCACCCTATTTTGGGGATTTATAGAAGAGACCGAATCATACCAAATCAGTTGAATTTACTTATCAATAAGCTACTATATAATTGTTCATAATTAAAACTAATCAGTGTTAGCATAGCAATAGCACTTAAGACTTAGGTACCGCTTTACAGCCCTCTCTAAGTGGTTTACAGACTCAGCATCTTGCCCCCAACAATCCGGGGTCCTCATTTTATCAACCTTGGAAGGATGGAAGGCTGAGTCAACCTTGAGCTGGTCAGGATCAAACTGCTAGCAGTCAGCAGAGTCAGCCTGCAATACTGCATTCTGACCACTGTGCCACTCTTGGTTGCGCAGCATGTTGTGTTCCTGCTACTCCTGGTAGAGTCCAGCAAGAGTCATAACACCTAGAAATCAAGTTATTAACATAAACTCTATGATTTATTCTGGACGACATAATATGTTATAACATACTCTACCGTAATAGTTGTATTTTGCCAGCCTGGATTTCCTGTATTTATTTATTTGTTAGATTTTTAGCCCACTTTTATTATTTTTTATGAACAAGGCAGAGAATATACATATTGTTCCTTTCTCCTCCTATTTTCCCCACAATAACAACTGAGACTGCATTGGGCTGAGAGAGAGTGATTGATCTAAAGTCATCCAGCTGACTTTCCTGCTTAAAGCGGGACTAGAAATTCAATGGTGAAAAAAAGCAAGGTTCTACATTTAGGCAAGAAAAACCAAATGCACAGGTATAGTATAGGGGGCACCTTCCTCAATAGTAGTAACTGTGAGAGGGATCTCAGAGTCCTAGTGGACAATCACCTAAATATGAGCCAGCCGTGTGCTGCAGCTGCCAAAAAGGCCAACACAGTGCTAGGCTGCATTAACAGAGGGATAGAATCAAGATCACGTGAAGTGTTAATACCACTTTACAATGCCTTGGTAAGGCCACACTTGGAATACTGCATCCAGTTTTGGTCACCACGATGTAAAAAAGATGTTGAGACTCTAGAAAGAGTGCA
>NW_015392003.1:0-5647 GCF_001527695.2 Protobothrops mucrosquamatus | reverse complement strand
ATAAATATTATTGCCTTGACATCCACACTGAATAATCTAATGCACCAAGGTTCATAATACCGCGATTAAAAAACAAACAAACAATGGGAAAATATTATAGCGTCTTGTATCCTTGAGGAGAAGTCCATGGAAGAGAAGCGGGCTATTTTGGCAGGCTCCCAACATCCTGAAAAGGAGCTCTGCTAAAGGAATCTGGTTGGATTCAGTTCACGTACCTGGGAGGCGATGAGGGTACCCCAAAATGGGTACCGAAATCAAGAGGGAACCGGCCCCAGCGCCCAAGAATCCAATCCACCATGCTCCAACCCACAGGGAATTATCGGGTGTAAGATCAATTCTGGGAATAAAACCAGGAGAAAAGCTGTAGATTTTCAGAAATCCAATCAAATGTCCCTCTCTGGCTGTGACAGATCACGGAGACAAAGCTAATTCACACAAGCATGAGATGTAGCTGTTTCTTTCTTCAAAGATATATTAATTCCCTAGTTGCTTGGGAGAAATTTTTCAAACCGGACATGTTTTTGGAATGGTTACAAACTGGGCAATAAATCGACGTCATTGTTCTTTGCTTTAGGCCAGGGCTAAAGGGAAAGGACAATAACAACAACAGAGAGCGTATGCGTGCGCACACACAGACACAAAATAGACAAGGTTCTCAGCTTTTCCTGCCCAGCCTGAGATTTTTCTGGTTTGTTCAGACTGCATTTGACAACCTGAGACAAAAATAAATGTCATGATAATCACCGTTCTAAGGATAATCGAAAAAGAAAACTATCTCCATAAAAAGTATGTAGATCAGGGGTCTTCAAACTTGGCCCTTTTATGACTTGTGGACTTCAACTCCCAGAATTCCTCAGCCAGTGTGCCTGGCTGAGGAATTCTGGGAGTTGAAGTCCACAAGTCATAAAATAGCCAAGTTTGAAGACCCCTGGTCTACAGCCATTTATTTAGTGACTGTTTGAAGTTACACCAGCACTGAAAAAAGTGACTTATAAAGCCAATCCTTGCACTTATGATCACTGCAGTGTTCCCATGGTTACATTATCAAAATTTGGGGGCTTGGACACTGGCATGTATTTATAACAGCTGCAGTGTCCCGGGGTCACGTAATTGCCATTTGTGATTTTCCTAGCCAGCCTCTGACAAGCAACGTCAACAGGAAACAGATTCACTTAACAGCCATGTAATTCACTTAACATCTATAGTGAGTCATTGGGACTGGAGGCTAAAACATATAAGGAACTGTTGCTGGAATTGGGTATGTCTAGTTTAATGAAGAGAAGGACGAGGGGGGACATGATAGCAGTGTTCCAATATCTCAGAGGCTGCCCCAAAGAAGAGGGAGTCAAGCTATTTTCCAAAGCGCCTGAAGGCAGGACAAGAAGCAACAGATGGAAACTGATCAAGGAGAGAAGCAACCTAGGACAGTGATGGCAAACCTTTTAGAGACCGAGTGCCCAAACTGCAACCCAAAACCCACTTATTTATCACCGGGTGCCAGGTGGGCGTGGCCCACTGGGTGGGTGTGGCTGTGGTCATGGAAGACTGGGTGGGTGTGGCCAAGGTGGGCCTTGTCACCTTGATGTTGCTCATGGGGAGGGACGCCTGTGAGGGCCGGGCAGGATTGGGGGAGATCCAAGGGGTCTCTGGCAGATGGGGTGGTGGGCAGGAGGCCAGTGCGGCTGCTGCCTGACACCATTGGCCCCCGCACGCAGAGGCCAGTGAGTGCATGGGGGCCGACAGTGTCTGTCAGCAGCCACAGCCTGCCGGCCCCTCAACCAGCGCACTCTGGGGCTCCGCAGCCCACTGCCAGCATTCAGAGAAGCTGCCTCTGAGCTGGACGGAGGGCCGACAGCTGAGGAGGTGATGCAGTGGGTTGTGCCCGGGAAAAGGAGAACATGCGAGGCCAGGAGGGATGGGCTGGGGGGAGGGAAACCAGCAGTGCTGGGATGCATCTGGCTACATGGGACCTTGGCGGTTTAGCAGGCGGCTGGTTGAAGAGGAACGGTTGCCATCTCTGGGGCATGGTATGCGTGCCCACAGAGAGGGCTCTGAGTGCCGCCTCTGGCACACGTGCCATAGGTTCTCCACCACTGACCTAGGAGAAATTTCCTGACAGTTAGAATAATTAATCAATGGAACAAATTGCCTTCAGAAGTTGTAAATGCTCCAACACTCAAAATTTTCAAGAAGAGATTAGATGACCATTTGTCTGAAATGGTATAGGGCAGTGATGGCGAACCTTTTAGAGACCGAGTGCCCAAAGTGCAACCCCAAAACCCACTTATGCATCGTCGAGTGCCGGGTGGGCGTGGCCCATTGGCTGGGTGTGGCCCATTGGGTGGGCGTGGCTGTGGTGGTAACGGCAGACTGGGTGGGACTAAAAAGTTCAATCAATCAATTCCAACTTTGCAAGATTTCTTTTCCCGCGAGAAGTTGAAATTGATTGATTGATTGAACCTTTTTTTTTTTGCACACGGCGGTGGAGGCCTAAAGCGAAAAGGTTTTATAAAACCCAGCTGAAGGCCTAGGACTGGAGTGACGGCATGCGTGCCCACAGAGAGGGCTCTGAGTGCCGCCTCTGGCACCCGTGCCATAGGTTCGCCACCACTGGTATAGGGTTTCTGCCTGATGGGGTTGGACTAGAAGACTTGCAAGGTCCCTTCCAACTCTTCTCTTCTCTTCTCTTCTCTTCTCTTCTCTTCTCTTCTCTTCTCTTCTCTTCTCTTCTCTTCTCTTCTCTTCTCTTCTCTTCTCTTCCCTTCCCTTCCCTTCCCTTCCCTTCCCTTCTTCTCTTTCTACTCTACTCTACTCTACTCTACTCTACTCTACTCTACTCTACTCTACTCTACTCTACTCTACTCTACTCTACTCTACTCTACTCTACTCTACTCTACTCTACTCTACTCCACTCCACTCCACTCCACTCCACTCTATTGATGCAGCAAAAAAGATAATAAAATAGAGTGTGACTCATTTAACAACTGCCTCGGTTAGCCATAGAAGTTCTGGTCTCAGCTGCCATTGTAAATCGAGGACTCCTTGTAATGAATTAATGAATGTCATTCTGGATAACCAACAGAGTTTGAATTGAATGGAGTATTTTAGCTCTCTTGTAACATTCTGTTGACTCACATCACCATAGGCTACCTTTATTATATTCTAAATTAAATCTTGCCCAGGTAGTCATTACCATAGTTACCATTACAGTATGACTGGTGCTCTTTTCCTTTTAACACAAACTATCTACCTGGTGATGAAAACTTAATAACAAAACTATTAATTTCTCATGGCAACAGAAATGCGTAGGAACCAAGCCAGAAGCGGACATGCTCTCGAAAGATAAACGAATGAGAGCTGAGAATTGCAGTTATTTTTTCCCCATCATATTTTAACTAAGAAAAGAGTGTGGAATTTTAGGAGCCGAAAGACGCTCTAAGTTGGGGATGAGTGAGTTGCTGCCAACTACCATTCCTAGATCGGTGTTTATCTTGGCAACTTGGAGATGAGCGGACTTCATTTCCCAGAATTCCCTAGCCAGTCCTGCTGGTTACAGAATTCTGGGAGTTGAAGTCCATTCATCTTGAAGCTGTTACGGTTAATAATAATAATAATAATAATAATAATAATAATAATAATAATAATAATAATAATAATAATAATAATAATAATAATAATAATAATAATAAAGTTGGAAGGGACCTTGGAGGTCATCGAGTCCAACCCCCTGCTCAGGCAGGAACCCTACACCATTTCAGACAAACGGCTGTCCAGTCTCTTCTTAAAAACTTCCAGTGNCTGCCAAAAAGGCCAACACAGTGCTAGGCTGCATTAACAGAGGGATAGAATCAAGATCACGTGAAGTGTTAATACCACTTTACAATGCCTTGGTAAGGCCACACTTGGAATACTGCATCCAGTTTTGGTCACCACGATGTAAAAAAGATGTTGAGACTCTAGAAAGAGTGCAGAGAAGAGCAACAAAGATGATTAGGGGTCTGGAGGCTAAAGCATATAAGGAAAGGTTGCTGGAATTGGGTATGTCTAGTTTAATGAAGAGAAGGACGGGGGGGGGGGACATGATAGCAGTATTACAATATCTCAGGGGCTGCCACAAAGAAGAGGGAGTCAAGCTATTCTCCAAAGCACCTGAAGGCAGGACAAGAAGCAACGGATGGAAACTAATCAAGGAGAGAAGCAACCTAGAACTAAGGAGAAACTTCCTGACAGTTAGAACAATTAACCAGTGGAACAACCTGCCTCCAGAAGCGGTGAATGCTCCAACACTGGAGGCGTTTAAGAAGAGATTGGACAGCCATTTGTCCGAAATAGTATAGATTTTCCTGCCTGAGCAGGGGGTTGGACTAGATGACCTCCAAGGTCCCTTCCAACTTTACTATTATTATTATTAGAACTCACACTCTCCTGGTGATTGACTCAAAGTCACCCATTCAGCCTTTATGCTTTAGGTAGGTCTAAAACTCACAGTCCCTTGATGTTTGGCCGAGCTGACATTTATGCCTAAAGTGGGACTGGAACTCAGAGTCTCCTGGTGATTGGTCAAAGTCACCCAGCCAGCTTTTGTGCCTAAGGCAGGACTAGAACTCACAGGCTCCTGGTTTCTAGGCCAAAACCTTAACACTATGCCAAACCGGCTCTATGTATTGTCTGAATACAGTATCTGGCTTATGAACACATTTGGTTAAAGGAACAAAGACAGTGTTGGAGTAATTTTCCCCATACCGCAAAGTCACATTCAATACAAATTTTTATGAATTATTATAAAAGGGAAGTTCTTACTGTGGCAGGTCTTTCACTGTCTTTCCGAAATCAGGATCTGAGGCTGTTTTATGGCTGCCATCTTTTGATTGATGGGTTTCCGAAACTCGCATGACTGTGTAACGCTGAGATCCTGTGAAAGCAGATGTTACGATAAGACCATTGACTTGTGCCTATCATTTGGTTCATCTGAACATATCAATGCTCTCATCGGCAACCAACGTCTTGAGGTTCCTGCTATGCCTTCTGTTAAAATAAGGTTGTCAACTCTTTAACAATGATTGCTTATTTCTGTTGCTTCTATTTCTTAGCTAGGCTTTGACTTTAATCATTTAAAAGTAATCCTTCTGAAAGAATTCAAATATAAAATTGTTGGGAAACTTTATTTATACAGAATTTGTTTCTCTCCAAGTGGATACAGAAAGATAAAGATGCTTTGTCAATGGAACCCGTTGCATTTTCTTTTAGTTTCTATCTATAATTACACGCTGCAAATTTTTCCATGCAATAACTGTATTTTTGCAATCTCTTTTTTCCCCTTTTCCCTTTTCTTTTAAAGTAAATATTTTTTTAAAAATATATCTGTCTACAGTGGGGTGCAAAACTTCTCTGATGAATTCAAGACATCCTTAGTATTTATTTATATTCTGCCTTTATTATTATTATTATATTAACCAGTGGAACAACCTGCCTCCAGAAGCGGTGAATGCTCCAACACTGGAGGTTTTTAAGAAGAGACTGGACAGCCATTTGTCCGAAATGGTATAGGGTTTCCTGCCTGAGCAGGGGGTTGGACTAGATGACCTCCAAGGTCCCTTCCAACTTTATTATTATTATTATTATTATTATTATTATTATTATTATTATT
>NW_015392002.1:16083-21025 GCF_001527695.2 Protobothrops mucrosquamatus | reverse complement strand
GTGAACAACCATAGTTCCCTGAGAGTTATTCAAGTGACCTACTTTAGATGAAGTTCTTGTGTGAAAGGAGAGGGAAGTTATTTGGCCAGCATCTCATCTCATTTTACAAAGTAAAGCTCTAGTTGTAACTATCAGTTTTTCTAGATTATTCCTGTATATGTACTTCTTAGTTTGCCAAGTTGAACAGCTTCTGGCAATTAGTCTATTGCTTTTGGCTATGTGAGGATGGTCCATATAGGCAGGTTTGGCTTCTGATTGTATCTAACAGTGATCTGAAGCCTTTGGGGGGGTCTACCAATAGAGTTAAAAGCTCCATTTGGAGAAACATTCAAAGTAAGAGAATCTCAGACGAGCAGTTGGCAAACAAAGCTATCCATAATGTCATGTGCCCTGGAAGTCAATTCTCTTTTTCATCCACAGTACTCAACCCAAAGAATTGCCAACATAGATTCCCCTCTTATTGATTTTGGTTACTTCACTGGAAGACACAGTCCAAAACAGAATTGTTAAGCCTGGAATATGAGCTTTTCAGTTCTCCTAATTAGATGGCTAAAACTTCAGACTAATCTGTTATTGCTTACATTCATCTTCTGCTCCTTCAAATATAATCTCTGCCAGTCTTAAGAACTGGAGAGGGGAAACCTAGAGCAGAAGTCAAACTGTCTGGTTTCAAGTTTGAAGCTGGTTTTGCTCTAAACAGAGTATAACGGGGGTTGGGGACAGGTTGATTTGACGTCAACCTTTGATAGCTTCGAAACTGCCTATCAGAGTCATAGTTTGGTGATTAAAAACTACATTCAATCCTGTGGCTCCTTTCAGCAAGCAATTCTTTCCCACAAGTGCCATTACCTGTATAAAAAGATACCCATCCACAGCCCATTTTCAATGCTCTGGCTGAGGGAAGGAGGTTCTCGCTCAAGATTTGACAGTACACGGCCCCATCCATCATCCTTTTGATGCGGTGAAGTTGTCCTGTCCCCTTAGCAGAAAAACACCCCCAAAGCATGTTTCCACCTTGATGTTTGACGGTGGGGATGGTGATGCCAAAGAGCTCAATTTTGGTCTCATCTGTCCACAACACTTTCACCCAGTTCTCTGAATCATTCAGATGTTCATTGGCAAACTTCAGACAGGCCTGTACATGTTCTTTCTTAAGCAGGGGGACCTTGCGAGTGCTGCAAGATTTCAGTCCTTCACGGTGTATTGTGTTACCAGTTGTTTTCTTGGTGACTATGGTCCCAGCTGCCTTGAGATCATTGACAAGATCCTCCTGTGCAGTTCTGGGCTGTTTCCTCACCGTTCTCATGATCATTGAAACTCCACAAGATGATATCTTGCATGGAGCCCCAGACCGAGGGAGATTGACAAGTTATTTTGTGTTTCTTCCATTTGCGAATAATCACACCAACTGTTGTCACCTACTCACCAAGCTGCTTGGTGAGTCTTGTAGTCCATTCCAGTCTACAGTCTTGTCCCTGACATCCTTGGACAGCTCTTTGGTCTTGGCCATGTTGGAGAGTTTGGAATCTAATTGATTGATTGCTTCTGTGGACAGGTGTCTTTTTATACACTCCTTTTAAGAGAGTGCTCCTAATCTCAGCTCGTTACCTATAGGGAACCAGAAATCTTGCTGATTGATAGGGGATCAATACTTACCGTATTTCACTCATTAAAATGCAAATCAATTTATAACTTTTTTGAAATGCGTTTTTCTGGTTTTTTTTGTTATTATTCTCTCTCACTGTTAAAATAAACCTACCCTTAGACTGATCATTTCTTTGTCAGTTGGCAAGCAAGGATTTTGAAGAGGCAAAGGAACTAGAGATCAAATTGCCAACATACGCTGGATCATGGAGAAAGCTAGGGAGTTCCAGAAAAACATCTACTTCTGCTTCATTGACTATGCTAAAGCCTTTGATTGTGTGGATCACAACAAATTGTAGCAAGTTCTTAAAGAGATGGGAGTACCAGACCATCTTATTTGCCTCTTGAGAAACCTATATGCGGGTCAAGAAGCAACAGTGAGAACTGGACACCGAACCACTGATTGGTTCAAAATTGGGAAAGGAGTCCGGCAAGGCTGTATACTGTGGTCCTGCCTATTTAACTTATATGCAGAGCATATCATGAGAAAGGCAGGGCTAGATGAATCAAAAGTTGGAATTAAGATTGCCGGGGAGAAATATCAACAACCTAAGATATGCAGATGATACCACTCTAATGGCAGAAAGTGAAGAACTAAAGAGCCTCTTGATGTGGATGAAGAAGGAGAGCGCAAAAGTTGGCTTGAAACTCAACATTAAAAAAACCAAAATCAATAGAAGAAGGGGACAACAGAGAATGAGGTGGCTGGATGGAGTCACTGAAGCAGTAGGTGTGAACTTAAATGGACTCCAGAAGATGGTAGAGGACAGGAAGACCTGGAGGAACGTTGTCCATGGGGTCGCAATGGGTTGGACACGACTTCGCAATTAACAACAACAACAAAGCATACAAAATCAGAAGGGGATCAAATACTTTTTTTCCTCATTGTACTTAACACTCATTGTTGGCTAGCAATTACTTAGTTTTTGTTTTACATTTTTATATGCTTGTTTTTAAAACTTCATACTATTGTACAATCACTGTTCTATATCTTCTTCTTGTGCCATATCTGTTATCGGACGTTGGCGATCTATATAAATACATATATTTGGTTGGTGGGAAAAAAACAAAATAACTTGTTTTAATTAAAAATCCTAGTGTCTAAGTCAGGATCACAGCTAGTCAAGACATTAATGTCTAAAATTAAGTCTGCCCCTCACACATTTTAAGTTTCTCTTCCAGCTATTGCATATATGTGGGGTAGGAAGTTCATTAGAAGCAGTAGCAGCAGAAATGCAACAGCTGGAGTGACTCAGTTTGGCAGCTGTTCCTGCCACCTGTCTTTTTATTGGTGGCCAAAAAGGGTGTTACAGATTAACCCTATATTTCATGAACATTTTTATAATTCAGTAAATATACCATATGAGTATATTATTATGGAGGAATCTTTAATGAGATGTTAGACCTAAAACAAATCCAGTCCTTCAGGAACCAAAATTACAATTCAAGAACTACATGGAGGAGTTAAATCTGACTGATTTTTAGATACTGCTATGTCTCAAATAAAAGAGATCTACTTTTTAATTCAGAAAACTATTTTAGATTCACTCTCCTCAATCAATAGATTAAACTTTGTAGGAGTATTTATTTCAAACACTTACATAGCCACACATCTTTTAAGCAGCTCTGGATGGCTCATAACAACAATAGTTCAATTTAAACTAATTTCAACTAATGATGTAATAAACCATCTGGATCTTGCTTTATTGAGTGAAGTTGAATTTATAAAACACATTAATTCTGAGATATTACAATACTTTAAATAAAATGCAGATACAGCTCATTCCTTGTTTTTTGAATAGGAAGCACATATTACATTATATTATATAAGAAAAAAAATTCATGAGACCAGTATGAAAAATATATTAAAAACCCTTTGGATCTAGATGTCTAGAGTTCCTACCAATAGTTTAAACAGAAAAATGCAGCAAATCCATATGCAGTAAACTCAGTTCGTCACGAAATGTTTTTGAGGTATTTGGCTCAAAGACAACTCATGAAAAACTGAGTTTATTTTACATATTTGTATCAAATGTCTTGGGAAAATAGCTGGTTAGATCTTGACAAATAGTTTCAGGAAGAAAAAAGATGAGTAAATTATTACAGATATTAAAAATAAGGAAGATAAATTATGTAGTTCAACTGAAGACAACTTTCAACCCTGAGAATAGATCTCTTGAAGATATGTTGGCTTTTGTTTTCATTCGTTCATTTTCCACAATTAGATTTTTTACATCAACAAGTGTAGCTGCTTTGACTACTTATGAAATTAAAAATGTGATTTTACAGCTGAATAATTTTAAAGTAGCACAATTTGATGCTCTCCTGCAAAATACTATAAAACTATTGACTAGGACAAATTTTGGATGATTTTCCCTTATTGGAAATTCTCTATGAAATTAATTATTTTATAAATAGAATAAACAAATAGATATTTCTACTCAACCCTAGAAAAGGGATTAACTCAATAGCAAAAATTTCAATCAATCTTAAATTATATGTTAAATTATGTAGAAATGCTTACAGTGGTATGGCCCTGTTTTCTGAGCAGCACCCCAGCTACCTACATTATGTCATCTGCGCATGCCTGAAGATGGCGGGTGGCTCCGGCAAGCTCCGTAGCAGCGGAGCTCGAAAAGACAGCAGAGGGGAGATTCAGAGGTCCCCGGAGGTCCGGAGACCCTTCCCCGGGTGACTCTCTCTCCCAGGATCGGGACTCGGTGCGCGAGGAGGCGCGGGGACGCGGGGACTCCACGCTGACCGGGTATGTGTCTGGCTGGCCTTCCCGGTCTTTTTCGGCCGCGGCGGCCCCTTCGGCGGCCTCCTCGGCCCCTTTGATGGCCCGTTCGGCCCCGGCGGTTCTCTTCGGTGGCTCCGGTGGCCCTCCCCAACGGCCTCTCAGCGGCCCGTTCCAATGGCCCTTCCCGATGGCTCCAGCGGCCCCCTCCAGCGGCTCTCGCCGGCAGCCCCAGCGGTCCTCCTCGGCGGCCCTTCCAGCGGCCGGGCGGCCTTGGCGGCCCCTGTTAGCGCCCCTTTCCGGTGGCCTCGGCGACTCTTCCGATGGCCCGGCGGCCCTTTCCAGCGGCCCTGGCGACCCTCTTGGGCGGCCCTGGCGACCCTCTTGGGCGGCCCCCTCTGGAGGCCTTCGGCGGCCTTTTCCAGCGGCCCTGGCGACCCTCGGCGGCCCGCCTGGCCTTGATGGCCTCTCCGACGATCTTGGTGGCCCTTTCCAGCGGCCCTTTCTGGCGGCCTTGGTGGGCCTTTCCAGCGGCCTTGCCGGCCTTCTCCAATGTCCTGG
>NW_015392002.1:0-13662 GCF_001527695.2 Protobothrops mucrosquamatus | reverse complement strand
GTGCCGTCGGCCAAGCAATGTAGGCTGGCGACCCCCAGGGGGAGGGCCTTCTCTGTGGGTGCCCCCACCCTCTGGAACGAACTACCCCCCAAGATCCGGATGATTCCGGATCTCCTTACTTTCCGCCGCGCCCTCAAGACATGGCTTTTCCAGCAAGCGGGCCTGACCTAGGGAGGATTTTAGGTAGGGATGATTTTAAAAGTAATTTTAATCGGAAACACAGCTGGCAATATTTGGTTTTTAATTCAGCTTTTATTGGGGTTTATATTTTTGTATTTCTGTATTTTTGTATTTTGTGTATAGTATTTGTTTTTTAATATGCTGTGAACCGCCCTGAGTCCTATGGGAGAAGGGCGGTATACAAATTAAATTAACATTAACATTAACATTAACACTTTAATATAGATGGCAAGTGCCCATGTGGAAGGCCAAAGCAAAGATGGCAAGACAGAATAAATGTGGACATGAAAAATGCCCAGGTGGACACAGATGCTGTATTTGATCATGCAAGATGGCGCTTGTTGACCTGAAAAGCACTTGCAGGAAAAATATGATGATGATGAATCTTAAATTATAGTAATAGCAATAGCACTTATATATCATTTCACAGTGCTTTACAGCAAGGGTCCCCAACTGGCCAGTGGGCTGCAGAAACAACTGGCTGGTGCGCACACGCATGGGCGCGCATTCCCCCCCATTCAAGCTAGTGCCTGAGGCCCATTTGCACGTGCGTGCGGGTGCAAATGGAGATGCTGGCATGGGGTGGATGTCTGCAGCCCGTTTGCGCATGCGCTGCTAGCCCAGGTGGTTTGCACGGCCCATTAGTGCATGTGCGAACAGCCCGCTAGCCGCTGTGAGGGTGTGTGGCTGTTCATGCATGCACACGGTGCCAGCGCATGCTGCATGCATGAATGGGGCTGCTAGTTCCGCACCAGTGTGTGTGGTCCCATGTGCACGCACAAATGCGCGCACACCAATTTTGAAGCTGCTCTCCTTCCCTCCAGGCCTCCAGCCCATAAAGGTTGGAGACCTCTGCTTTACAGCCCTCTCTAAGCGGTTTACAGAGTCAGCATATTGCCTCCAACAATCTGGGTCCTCATTTTACTGACCTTGGAAGGATGGAAGGCTGAGTCAACCTTGAACGGTGAGAATTGAACTGCTGAACTGCTGGCAGCCGGCAGTCAGCAGAAGTAGCCTGCAGTACTGCATTCTAATCGCTGCACCACCACGGCTCTTATGTCATGTCTATATTTCAGATTCCATTTATATAGAAAGTGCTTTGAATTAATGCTTCATTTAAATATATTTCTATATAGTGTCCTGTAATAGTGATATTTTGGGAAAAATTATTACATATACCAACTCAACTCAAATTTATAAATAACAATTTATACATGAATCCCTTGATATAAACTATGGATGGTTACAGTTAAATATGGCTCTATAAATATGTTTGTGTTTCTTTTCTGTTTTTTTTTCCCTCATAACTTGGTATATTTTTATTTTTCATTATTTTATTCAACTAGTAAAAAGCAAAAAGAAAACAACTTTCTTCCAAAATACTCCCAACTAAGTTTAGATAACACTAGATATTGTAGTTTAAACAAATAAACTGATAGTAAATCATGATGGTAATTTATGATTAAGGTGCTCCTCCTTAAGCACAATTTCTTGGTCAGATTTAATGTATATTCTAGTTTCTCTTAAGATCATATAAATCCAGATGTCATACTAGGTTTAACTTCTTTATGCTTTAAAGCACTGTGTCAATGAAATAGGAGTAGCACATATTTTCTGATTAATGCAAGTCTATAAACTTATTGACAATGTATAATTCCTTTTTTCTTACAAGCTTACACTGTTGCTGACTTGTGTAGATAACATTCATACAGACTCCACAGATAACAAAATAACTACATAAAATGTAACTAGAGCAAATTCCTTTCTTAGCAACTGTTGGGTTTTAATGGATTTCTGGATGTGTTTGTTTTTGCAGTCTAACCCTGAACAAATGCACAAATATTAAACCTTTAAGAAGATTAGAACACCATGCTAAAGTTCTTTATGCTTCTTCTCCCTACTGAAAAAGAGTTCCATCTCTTGAGTTTAATTTCATTCCTGTAAAATGAAAATAAATCTCTAGTCATAAAGTAAGATTACCTAATTAGTTAAAGATTCTCTCCTTAAAAAGCACTTTTTATGTTATGTTCTTGAATTTTCTGTTCAAGTATTGTTTGGGAAAGTGTTTTGTTTAATGTTTAATGGCTTTTCTCTACTTTCTGTCATACTCTGTAGAATTTAGTTTGCTCACAGTGCCAATAATTTGTTTTAGCTGCAGTTTTCAAATAGCTACAGTTCTAATGAACTGCTACTTTATATAGCAGCCATGGGCTATAATAATAATAAAAAAACAGTAAGGAGTGAACATGGCAGCCACACAATCTAGCCATTTCTAATTGCATGGGTGGGAATAGAAGCTTAGAAGAAAAAATGGGAGGGGAGGAGCCATTTGATGGTTTAATCATTTTTCTGTTTGGAAACTGTGGAAAAATGTGTTGCCTTTACCCAAAATTTTGAGATCAAATATCAGCCATCCCGGATCTTGGGATGAGGCTCCTGGGTCCAGAAATTGCTCATTGTATAATGTTTCAGGGAGTGGGTCCCATTAAATCCAATAGGCCTTCTTTCCAGAGGAGATGCAAACATCTGATCACTAGTGCCACGGCTGAAAAGTCAAGCTTGCTTCCACAAAGTCAGCAAACCACTGAAAGCAGATCCGACTTGGTTGCCAAAATAGAAATGTACAATAATGGTAAGACTGATCCGCTGCCCTTCCCTTTTAGCCTCACATTCCATAAAGCAAACCTAACAAGAAACATTTCTTTTATACTCTTGTCAAATGTTATTACTACCAAGGCATTGACGGGTTGCGGGGCACTGATTATTTCAGAAAGACATGAATAAAGAACACTAAACTTTCCTGCAAAAACAGGTGGACAAAGGTTTGAAAAGGAAAGACAATCCTGAGCCAGAATCCCTAAATTCCAGGGAGAAACGTCCCTGGTGCTGTTGCTTTGAAAATCCCCCATCTCATTCCAACATTGTTGTTTTCTATATGAAAGATGGAAAAAGGGCAGACATTTGGAATAGGACTTGTTTCCTCATGCTTTTTGAATGCATAATCACTAAATCATAGTCAAGAACTAATGACACGTATCATAGGATGTATGTGTCAAAAGTAACTCATCTTCCACTATGACAGCTTCCTAGTTTTGGTATGGCACCAAAGCAAAGCCCCCGCCCCCCATTCTTGATAACCTAATCTTTGTGCTGGAAAGGTCTTTTTTGTTCTGTTTCTATTTACCTTCCTTTGCTAAACTAAAACAAGAAATAAGTTTTAAGTAAACCAAAAAGCTACATGTTTTAATAAATTAACTTGTTTGCATCTTTTCCAAATCTATCTATCAGAACTAAGTAGAACTTACACAGTAGTTCAGGCACTGTAAGTTACGTCGGCAGTTTTATTCTCAATCCTTTTAAAAGGATTGGTGCAGATGACACTAAGCTGGCAGGAATAGCCAACACTCCAGAAGACAGACTTAGGATACAGGAGGATCTGGACAGACTTGAACACTGGGCGCTATCTAACAAAATGAAATTCAATGGTGAAAAAAGCAAGGTTCTATATTTAGGCAAGAAAAACCAAATGTACAGGTATAGTATAGGGGGTACCTTGCTCAATAGTAGTAACTGTGAGAGGGATCTCAGAGTCCTAGTGGACAATCACCTAAATATGAGCCAGCAGTGTGCTGCAGCTGCCAAAAAGGCCAACACAGTGCTAGGCTGCATTAACAGAGGGATAGAATCAAGATCACGTGAAGTATTAATACCACGTTACAATGCCTTGGTAAGGCCACACTTGGAATATGCATCCAGTTTTGGTCACCGCGATGTAAAAAAGATGTTGAGACTCTAGAAAGAGTACAAAGAAGAGCAACAAAGATGATTAGGGGACTGGAGGCTAAAGCATATAAGGAACGGCTGCTGGAATTGGGTATGTCTAGTTTAACGAAGAGAAGGACGAGGGGGGACATGATAGCAGTCTTCCAATATCTCAGGGGCTGCCACAAAGAAGAGGGAGTCAAGCTATTTTCCAAAGCGCCTGAAGGCAGGACAAGAAGCAAGGGATGGAAACTAATCAAGGAGAGAAGCAACCTAGAACTAAGGAGAAACTTCCTGACAGTTAGAACAATTAATCAGTGGAACCACCTGCCTCCAGAAGCGGTGAATGCGCCAACACTGGAGGTTTTTAAGAAGAAACTGGACAGCCATTTGTCCAAAGTGGTATAGGGTTTCCTCCCTGAGCAGGGGGTTGGACTAGATGACCTCCAAGGTCCCTTCCAACTTTATCATTATTATTAAAATAATTTCTACTACAGAATTCTTTTTTGTTGCACACCATTTTATTTAAGCTTCCCATGACAAGACTTCTTTCTTGATCAGTCATTGTTAGCTGCAGTCCCATTGATATGTGTGAAATTTAGAGGTTTTGCTCTAATATGTATAATTTACAGTCCTTACACTGAACTGTATTTGCCACTTTAAAACCTATTCACCCATTTTAGTGTACCATCAAAGCAATATAAATAGACATTTATATGCAATTAAACATATATATATATATTACTTATCATATAATATATATGGAACTAAATGCAAGCCAGCTCCTACAATAATGGCAAAATTACAAATGTTTCTTTTTCATACCAGTTATAAAACCAAAAAGAAAAACCAAAAATCATTCTTTGTTCCATGTGTGTCATCTTGTTCTCAAGACAACTACAGCTAAATCAGGATGAGTTGGAAGTTATTCTAGCCTCTGGCTCACATTTCGAATGTTGTCACCAGTGAGAGAAGCTGTGTCTTCTTACTGAAACTGAAAAGGCTTCGTGGATAAATCCAACCCCACCCCTATTTGGACTGTTTCACCTTTAAGTCCACAGGAATCAGGTACTAATGGCTAAGGGTTACTGTAAAAGAGTTCCTTAGAAAACTGGACTTAACAGTGATATTCTCAGGCGTGGAAAATAAATTCTGTGTTCTACTGGATCAGGACAGCCCCAAATGACTCTAGACTCAAATTAGTCCTTTTGAGATTATCTGGAATGCTGTAGATCTTGTAGAAAAGGAAAATGAGTATAGGAAAAATCTTCATGATTGGCTGACTTAAATGTTCCTTTTACTACTGTTGATTGATGCATTTAAAAGAGTCGGTCACATCAAAGCATTATTATTTTTTCCAACAACCATCAATCCAACAAGAAATGATCTGCATTTTGGATCTAAATTTGAGGCCAAAATCAGTGAGGGAGAACTTGTGTGAACATACATTATCTGTGGGTTACAAATAGGAATAGATGATTTTATCTTGAAGACTATTCTTGCTGCTGTGGTTGAACAAGATTTGGGCACAGAAATTAAGATGGTTTCTGAAGCGGCCACAAGTCCTTCATTGACGCTTCACACTTAGTTCCAGGTAACTGGCCATGGAGATTCCTGGATCTTCAGGAAACATAAGAAAGCCTGGCCTGGCCCACCATGATCCTCTCATGATCCCTTTCCTTGAGGATGGGCCTTATGAACTGCAGAACGTACTCACTTCTTGGGGCTGAGAGAGCCAAGTGGGGAACCTTGCACATAGGTCAGGATGGCATTTTGAAGGAAGCTGGCCCGCTGAGCTTCCTCCTCCCTTATCCTGGAGATTTCTGCTTCCCGAACCCGTAATTTCTCAAGCAGGCTGGAGATTTCACCCTCTTTGTCCAATAGTGCCTCCCGGTGGTTACTGGACAACACTAGAAAAAGAAAAATGAAACATGAATGCATTTAGCCTTTTTTTGACTCAGGATAATGAAATCTTTTAAAGCAGACATGTCAAACACAAGGGCCAGGGGCCCGTGGTTTCATGTGGCCCGCGAAGCCATCCTGGAAACAGTGAGGGAACGGCCCCCGCTGCCTTGGCCCTGGCCGCCCGGGAGCCAATGTACAATTTTGTTGTGGCCATCTATGCTGAAACGCATTCAGTCTTAGCTCCACAAGGCCGTCCGGAAACAGCAAGGAACCAGCCCCTGCCGCGTTGGTCCCACCCCCTGGGCACGCGCTGGGGAGGTGTCACCCTTTGTGAGGAATGAAGAAATGCACCATCGCCTGGAACTGGCCAGCAAATGGCCCTCGCCTACTTCACATATCCGGCTTGATGGGCTCCGGGGGAGGGGCTTCGGCAGGCTCTTCCAGTGGACTATGCCTTGGCGCTTGCCCTGGTCCCACCCCTTTCTGCCCGAGATCCTCAGATCTGTCCCACTCCTGCCCAGGCACCCACAGGCACCCTTGACGCAAACGATGTAGAGCTGGCCATGCCCACCCAGTAGGCCACACCCACTCCAGCCACGCCCACCCAGTAGGCCATGCCCCCCCTGGCCACACCTATCCGCCCCCCCCGAGGACAACCGCAATGCTGAGGCGGCCCTCAAATGAAATTGAGTTTGACACCCCTGCTTTAAAGGCAGAATACATTTTACATGGCCTCAAGAGAACTACAAGATGTTACATAATTTTTTAGATGATTGAAACAGCTAGATGATGTCATTGTCTACATTTAGAATGAAAGAGTAATCGAACTGGGATACATTAACTGTGGCTGATTTCTTCCTAAGATACCATTAGCTTGGCAACAGAAAAGTTTTTCAGCATTATTGAGCAGTGTCGGGCTTCAGGGTTTAGTGACTGTGGTTCACCAGCAACAGTGAGTGATATCTTTAGAGTCAAGATGGTCTGCACAGACCACAGCCCAGTCAGTCCTTGCTCAGTTGCCTATGGCCTGACCACCATGCCACTGAAGATGCCAGCCACAGTTGCTGGCAAAATGTCAGGACCACGGCCACTGAATTCTGAGGTTGCCAAGCAGATGCCAGCCAAGCAGATACCAGCCGATACCTTTCCGGAAGGCCTCTGTACCGAGCTATAGCTCCAGATCTGGGGCTTCACTTACACTTCAGTTAGGTAAGGTATTGATTACTGGTGCAATATTATGGCACATCATGTAAATTGCTGCAGGTACTTTGGTGGTACTAGTTACCTTTCAGCTGGCGCTCAAGGGCCGCAATCTTCCCTCGCAGCCCTTCTTGTGCTGTTCTCTCAGCTTCCAGGTGACCAATCTGCTCCTGCAGCTCCACACGCACTTTATTGACCTCGGAAACTTTCTCTTGTTCCTTACTGCCCAGCTCCTGCCATCATAGCACGGGGGGGGGGGCAAAGTAATCAGCGGCTTGTGCTTCAAATGTTGGTACGACAAAGTCATAATGGCCACATGGCGCACACCTTCACCATCGGCCCAACAACCCTGCACTTGCCCTGTGTCTCACTCTCCCTTTACCACTCTTGGGATACGTATATTCCCAAATAAAATTGGGTATGATGGGAGGCCGCCTAACAGGGTAGAGCACCTAAGCAACTTTGGGTAGTTGTGGAAAACAAAGGAGGTTCAGATCCTGCTTGTTACTTGGATGGGATACTGTCAGTAAATCCCCAATTTGTAGAGTAGGCTAGGAATGCCGCTCCTCACCCCTCATTTGAGAAGGCAGCAATAGGAAGCCACTCTCCGCCATTGCCAAGAAAACTACAGGGATGGGTCAAGTGCCCTACCAGGAGTCAGCCTCAATTTAAGGGAATTCTTTAATTTTTTTAATGATGAAGTTATGTTGAAACTACTAGAGATATTGCGAGTATTTGAGTATGAAACAGGAAAAGTGATCTTCTTTAAAGTTTTGCCAAGAGGAACAGGAACTGCATGCACCCCAGCCAGCATTACCACGAGAAGCTCTTGGTTCAGATAAAGTGCTTCTAGGAACAGAATAAAACCTACAAATGTTAGGGGTCATATATTATACTAAGTTTCCACCCCGGTTTGTGCTGTCAGTCGCAAGTGACTGACTTCACAATACACTTAAGTCATAAGCCATTGTTTACAACCTGCAACAACCAGGTATTATACAGGAGAACTTTCCTGGAGGCAGAAAAGAACTACTCGAAAGATGATCTTTGCTAACCAGACAATTTACTTGTCCCACATGTTTTATAAAACAGTCTACCATCCCTGGCTTAGCAGTGTGGAATCCGTAAACTAGGAGAATCTGAACTTTGACTGGTTTTTTTTTGAACCATGCCCTCTGTCTATTCAGAAGAACCTGCAGATAGTCCTTGAGCTACAACCATAATGGAGTCTGCCCACCACGGTCATAATTCCTGATGGTCGTAAAATGGATCGGTCACATAACTGACCTTATGATCATTTTTGCAGCAGCTGTTAAGTGAACCAACCACAGCCTTTAAGTAAACCAACCACTCGCTATGGGCAGTTTTGCCAAAAAACAGAGGAAATTCCCAGTTTTTGGCAAAACTATCACATGACACCAGGATGCTGCAAACACCTTTAAATGCGGTCTGGTTGCCATGTGTCCAAAGTGCAGTCCAATGACTATACGGGGGGGAGAGGGAAGAGACCTGACCATTGGAAGTTCAAATCTGGGTGATAAGTACCCTCCAGGTAAGTCCGTTGGAATTCAAACAATGGCAAGGTGACCGGTCGTTAAGTCAAGGACTATCTCGATTCCCAGGTATGTACACAAGGAAGTGTAGCCTACTTGTCAGAACCCGGTTGTTGGGAGGGGGGTAATTTCTTTATTCTTGCGGGTTCTGCCATAATCCTGGGGGGAGGGGGGGAGCTATGGGCGCTGCAATGTATCCTCTCCGCTTTCCTCTATCTGCCTGCTCTTTGATCTATTTCCCTTGATGCCGGTCTGGGGTGAGAATGGAATGTGCCTCCGGCCATCTGCCTTATCTCTAGCTACCGAAGAAGAGGTGCGGAGACCTAACAGCCTTGGGATCGGCGCCTTACCAACCCCGTTCCCACAGCGGATTCACACCTGGGGTTTGGGCCATTTGAACTGGCCGGATGGACTATTGGGGTGCGGTTTGCCAGTTGCTCTTTTAACCTATTGATTCGCGCGGGAAACCCTCAGATCCTGCCTTCTATGCCTGCTGTCAACTTCTCCTAATAAAAGTTCCTTTTGGAATGAAGCTGTTCCAGGAGTTCTGCTTTCTTGGGAAGAGGGATTGAGGAAGGTCCTTACACTACTGTTGAATGCTGATATCAGGCTTCTTCCTGTGGGACTTTTTCAACTCGCTCACCTGCTGAAGCTCTTCCAGTCGCCTCTTGAGTCCTTCCATCTGCAGACTCAACTGGCCTTCCTTAGCGTGTGCTTCTGCCACTGTTTGCTTCTGCTGCAAGCAGTAATTCTGTGCCTCGTCACGGGATTGCATCATCAGCCTCAGCTTCTCCTCCATCTGCTCCAGGCGCTGTTGCTATTAATTGCCCACAAAAAAAAAAAAAGAAAGAGAGAAAGGAATCATCTTTTTTCAATATTGCTGATATGTAAGAATTGGACATCTTATTAATAAGATTTTATTTTATTTCCATTATGAGTTTTAATCAGTTACCTGAACATATTGATTTTTTTTTTAAAAAAGCCTCTCTAAATTAGAAAGCATCATCAACTATCCATCAACTTGGGTACCTCCAATTATACTGAGATGTAATCAGAATTCCCAGGTTGGTCTAGGCCAGGGCTTTTCAACCAGTGGTACGGGTACCACCTGTGGTACATTGGCACCTGGCAGGTGGTACGCAGCCATCCTAGAAAAGTGGTAGCAGGGGAGGGGAATGAGCTGAACCGGTGGCAATACCGCACAAGCCTGAGCGAGAGACGGCTGGAGCTGCAGGGCTGTCAGGACTCAGTGGAAGTGCCAGGATCAGTGCTTCTTCGGGGCTGTCAGGGCTCAGTGGAAGTGCCAGGATCAGCGCTTCTTCGGGGCTGTCAGGGCTCAGTGGAAGTGCCAGGATCAGTGCCAGGCTCCAGCTGGAGCTTGGCGCTGATCCTGGTGCTTCTGCTGAGCCCAGAAGAAGTGCCGATCAGCTGGAATGTTGCAGCCTCTCCAGGGTCTTGTGATTTACATTCAGATGCTTGGCAACTGATTCATATTTATGACGGTCACAGTGTCCCAGGGTCATGTGAAGTGACCAAAACCTGCAGATGGGGGGAATAAAAACCAAACCCCACTACCCCACCCTCGCTGCCAATCAACAGAAATGCTCACAACAATGAAAACCTCGGACAGGAGGAAGAGCGCCGCCGGGTGGGCAGGCAGGTGTCTTGCTCGGCTGTGGCTTGGGGAGCACTTTTTTCAGTGCCACTGTAGCTTCGAACAGTCACTAAGCGAACTGTTGTAAGTCGAGGACTACCTGTACTTTATCACTTTTTTCTTTTTTGGGGGGGGTCATCAAGTTTTTGACACCTTGCTAGGCGACTGGTGGTACTTGGATGTTGCCATATCCTAAAAGTGGTACAATGGGTGAAAAGGTTGAAAAGCCCTGGACTAGACTAGTTTTTCCTCAATCTGGTCAACTTTTAGAACAATGGAGTTCAGCTGGTGAGTGCTGGCTGGGGAATCCTGGGAGTTGAAGTCTACACATTTTAAAGTTGCTAAGGTTGAAAAACACTGAGGATATTAGAAAAGAATGGGTGCTTCCCTTTTAAAATGTTCCTTGCCACCTGCAACTTTTATAAGGAAGACTTAAAACACAGTTCATTCTCTTTATTCTATTTTACCTAATAATAACCCTGATGTGAGATAGAATAAACCAAGTATATCAGTTCTGGGCCAAGTAAGAGTGAAAATTTTTGCTTGATGCAGCTGAAAACGTAATGTTAAATTCTCCCCAAATGGACATTCATCCAAGTAGAAAATCTTAGCATGCCAGTTACAAGAAAATACCTGTCTCAGGTGGTCCTGCGTCTCTGTCTCTACTTCATTTTACTTTCTGATGTATCATTGGCACAAACAGGGAATTAACAGACGAAATTATGTAGCAATGCTGCTTTTGAGCTGCCCTGTCAGCCTTACCTCTTCCAACCTGGTTTGGTTTTTGGCTCTGATGACTTCTTCCTCAATTTTGCCTCGTTCAATGAAGGCGGCAGCTTTCACTTGGCTCAGTTCCTAGGGACAAGGCAGAAGAACAAGGCACTGCAGTTTCTGATCGTAAAAGCAAATCAAGAAACCTGCCGTGGTCTGAACCTGGAGACATATTCTTAGAGAAAACCCAAAGCCACTGAGGACGAGACTCAGTTGGTTTTCCAGGAAAAAGCCAACAATATTGGGAAGCCCTTCCACTCACCTCCTCGAGCCCAATGCGGATGGCCTCCAGCCTTTGGATGCGCTCCTGCAGAGCATGTTCACTTGTCTCCATGTGCTGAGTTATCTGTCCCACCTGCATGTCAAGCACCATTGTTCAGAGGATCTCTAGCAGCACATAAATAATGATTGACACCAGCCTTTCTCTTCGGTAAATGGGAGACACACGAGGAATATTGGAGCAAACGAAATTTCTTTATTCAAGAAAGCTTGGGGCACATTTTCCAACTCCTTCGCAAAGAATCCAAACATAAAACTGTAATATGAACCCACAGAAAGGGACTGACATCTATCTGTCTGTCTATATCAGTGGTGGCGAACCTATGGCACGGGTGCCAGAGGCGGCACTCAGAGCCCTCTCTATGGGCACGCGTGTCCTCGCCCCAGTCCTAGGCCTTCAGCTGGGTTTTATAAAACCTTTTCACTTTAGGCCTCCACCGCCGTGTGCAAAAAAAAAAAAAAAAGGTTCAATCAGTCAATTTCAACTTCTCGCGGGAAAAAAAAGATCTTGCAAAGTTGGAATTGATTGATTGAACTTTTTAGTCCCACTCAGTCTGCCATTACCACCGCAGCCACACCCACCCAATGGGCCACACCCACCTGGCACTCGACAATGCATAAGTGGGTTTTGGGTTGCAGTTTGGGCACTCGATCTCTAAAAGGTTCGCCATCACTGGTCTATATCATAGTTCTTAACTGCCCATCTTCCTCAGATATGTAATGAAAAAACAGAGCCCTGAATTTTGAAGGGTAAGGATGATCCTATTCTAAAGGAAGGAAGGCAGAGTTATTTAGGATAGTCTGATTCCCAAAAATCCTGGCCTAAAAAAGAATTCCATCAAAGGGAAACATAATTGCCTTCCCTGGTCTCAAAGACTCTTGGATTGTAGGTGTGAGGCAATAGTGAAAGTGTGCAATTACTTCTGTGGAGCTGTGGAGAGTGGGGGGCTCTGTAATGGAGAAACCCTTGGAAAGAAACAATTTCCTGGCATTCTGACCAAGTCTTACAACAGTCCCAAAGGTCTTCCTTTATTCACATGGCCAGGATGGCTCAAGACTCTTGTAGGCAAGCCATGATTGCATCCTCTCTTGTAAACAAGGGTAGAATGGGTAGAATTTATTTTCAAGTCAGAAAGCACATTTGAGTCAGAACTACTTCAGACACCCCCCCTGTCCCTGGAGGAATGCTAAAATTCCCACAGCCTCCTCACCTCCTTCAGACGAAGGGATTCTGTATCATTCAGGACCTGCTTGAATCGCTTCTTTTCATTTTCCAAACGCTCTATGGAAAAACAAATATAGTGAGGTCCCCAACTCCTTTCATCTGTCTTCCCTTTCTGAAGGACTCCAACAAAGCTCTTCTTTCACTCAGTAGCTGAAGACCTATGAATTACGCTCACCTTCAGCCTGTACAACTCTGAGTTTCATTTCTGCTGTTGTGTGGGTCAGCTCCTCCTTCACATGGAACAGTTGCTCTTGCTGGATTTTGCATCTTCTTTCCAGCTCATCCACCTAGAAGGAAATCCACTCATAGTAGAGAGACAGACAAGCCCCCATCTCTCTACAATAGGTTGCTGGGAAAGAGTGTCGAGCACAAACAGGCAACCTGTAGTTCCCAAGCAACAAGAAATCCTTGGCAGCCTTCTGTCTGAAGGGCTTCCTGGTGGCCCACCTAGCAACTGATTAATGTCTATGGCAGACATGTCAAGCACAAGGCCCAGGGGCCGGATGCGGCCCATGAAGTGGTTTCATGTGGCCCGCAAAGCCATCCTGGAAACAGTGAGGGAATGGCCCCCTCTGCCTTGGCCCTGGGAGCCAATGTACAATTTTGTGGTGGCCATCTATGCTGAAACGCATTCAGTCTTACCTCCATAAGCCCCCCCCACCCGCATGGCCTCAGAGGAACAGTGAGGGTCTTCCAGTGGACCATGCCTTGGCACTTGCCCTGGTCCCATCCCCTTCTGCCAGAGACCCTCAGATCTATCCCACTCCTGCCCAGGCCCCCTGGCACCCTTGATGCGAACGATGTAGAGCTGGCCACACCCACCCAGTATGCCACACCCACTCCATCCACACCCACCCAGTAGGCCGCACCCACCCTGGCCACACCCACCCGGCCCCCTGAGGGCAACCGCAATGCTGATGCGGCCCTCAGTGAAATTGAGTTTGACACCCCTGGTCTATGGAATAGGTGCTGTCAGCCTGATCAGCAGGCTGCCTGGGCAAACTGTTCCACTGTGTTGGATTGACTGCATTTATACATTTATGGCTCGTAACCCACAACCTGTAACTCACTGAAGCAATTGCCCAAAGCTGCTATTGCCCAAGGCTGCATCCAGGAGCCAAAAGCTAAATTGA
>NW_015392001.1:10965-21026 GCF_001527695.2 Protobothrops mucrosquamatus | reverse complement strand
TTTAATTCTGTGAAAAGTTAATAAATACATAGTACAGCTCATGCAACTACACTGTGGCTTAAGCAAACGGGCAATAAATGCCTCTGTTATGAGACAATGGATTAAGCTTTTTAGTTTCTTTCCTTCCAGATAAGCAGTCAAGGGCATCCCTGCATTAATAAGCTAATTAAAACCTGAGGAAAAACAACCACATTTAGTACGTAATTCAAAAGGGGACTATGTAACAATTTCATTGGGACAAATGAAAAGCACAGAACAATGCCCTATACTTCTGAGCTTCTTACACTTGAAATTAAAAGGAAAAAAAACCCAGCTGAAATGGAAAGGAAAAAGTAAAAGCAAGTATTGTTAAATGGTAACACAAAGTGTACTAATGTGGAGAAAGTTAAGAACATTTGGTAAAATTATTTGCTGTTGGTATAATTTCTGGTGAATTTTTATAAAGTTACTGGTCTCATCTATAAGTCTGTAATGGCTCAAAAGACAACAATGGCCCGTATAACTACCTGTTTTGTGTTTTTCTGGTATTTTTCACCTGCTTGTTTTTGTGCAGTCAAGTTTTGATTGCTTCAGAATATGCCATTATCAAAACAAATGGGACATACAAATGGTCAACATGCCACTTGGTTTTATTATTAATTAAATGGGGCAAGAGAGTTAGAGCAGAAAAATATTAAAGGTATTTACAAAGGATACAAAGGAAATGGGTAGAACTAACTGCCAGATAATTTTATTCTTTAGTATAAATCTTGGCTTATACCATTTTATACAGGTTGTTTTCTGGCTGAACAGAAAGTTTTCAACTCTGATTTCTCACATCCAAGGTTAACTCCATCCTATGTCCTCAGACTGATCTGCCCTTTTGGATTTGGGGAATTTGCAAAGTTAAGCATTCACAAGGAGTCAGAGTGTCAGCTGCACTCAAAACCAGAACTTAAATATAATGAATGAAATAAAACCAAACCGTCCCATGTGCTAAAATGGTATCCCATAGTCAATTGACAACGCCCATGAGTTTGAAACTTCTTGCCTAATAAACCTGGTTCAGCTATCCACAGATCTTGGGATCATGGAAATACAGATGTTTAAAAATGTGGCATTTTTGTCCATTTGGAGAAGAGTCCAAATTGAATAAAAATGTATTAATATCAGTATTAGTTATATCTGCACGACTGCCTGTAATGTAGTATCAGTATAGTAAATATACAATATATTCAATTGCCCTTAATGTAGGCTCTCAGAGTGCTGTTTCAGCAAACACAATTTGTTTGTTTGTTTTATAGGGCTTATTTGGCTACTCCAATCAACCAACTCTGAGCAGTGAGATTCAAAACAAACAAGAAATCAAATTTCAAAACAAACCATACATTGTCATCATATATAAAACAAAGAAGCAATCCAAGCACTTTTCAACAGAAAACACAAGAACACACTTTCTACTGCCTTTACAAAAAGGTGAGAGAAGGTGAGAGAAGAAATGGGCGTCTACAGGGCATTTACTTTGAATGAGGGGGGAGGGAAGGAAAATCTACCACAGATCAGCATAACTTCATACAAACAGTGGGTCACATCAGTATGTGATGTGTGTTTCAGTATGTTTTGTTTTGCACTGTTTAGGAGAGTCGCAAGGAGGTAAACAATTTTTCCTCCAGATGGTAAGGTGGTATCCTCTTGGAGGTGGTACCCTCCAGCTGTACAATTTTCAGAATTCTTAGCCAATTTGTCCAACAGGAGATATATTTACTTGTTGATCAGGTTTATATCCTGTCTTTCACCCTGGAGTTCAAAGTAGTTTATATAGTATTTTCTTTCCCTACTTTGCTCTGCAACCACAACTCTGTGAAGTTGAACCTGCCTAGTGCCACCCAACAAGCACTGATGACTGCCTAGTGCCACCCAACAAGCACTGATGACTGAACCTGCCTAGTGCCACCCAACAAGCACTGATGACTGAGTTTGGCCCTGAAGCTGGGTTTGTCCAGTCCTATTCCAGCACCTTAACCTCTGGCACCACACTGGCTGTTCCCTGGTCTGGGAGTTGTAGTCTTACCACCTCTGGAAGACCTCAGATTGGAGAAGGCAAACAATGAAAGAAATGAAGAAATAAGTTTATGGCAAGAATCATCTTTATAAGATTCTCAAAACTCACCCCCAAATTAAGATAATAAATAATAAAACCTGAAGGAAAAAAGCAAACATCCTGAATTTCTACTAGTATTAAAATGGTATTAAAAAGAGGACAGGGTTCTTCATAATTGTTTATTACGTTTTGTCATTAAAAGCTCTTCCTGCATAGTATAAGCATCTTTGGGGGGGATACTTTTGTTTAACACTGTTCCTTCCCTTCTTTTCAAAATAAAAATGGGCCTGTTGGGTGACAGCTGCTCTGAAGTTATTACATCTCAAACATGCTTGAAATCAGTAGATTCCCCAGCCTTCTGCTAAACGCAGACCATGATATTATCATGGAAGCCTTTTGAGTATCACTCATAACCTAAGGAAAAATGTGGAAAATATATTGTCTATAAGTCCACATGTCTCCCCCCCACATTTGACAATGGGGTCTGCAAGGTCTCAGCGTTAAATGAAATTAATTTACAAATAGCAGAAAACTTGTGAAGTGTGGCAGTTTTTTGAGATTTTGGCCATTGCTTAAAAATGTATTTTGGCATCTGTACTATGTCACTCTATCAGTACTACATAGCCTTTCAGGTTAGGAATGATGGCTTTAGTACACCAAAACTCTTTTACACATCTTCTAAATCAAAATATTTTTCTCTGCAAAACCACAATATTTCAAAATCTATAAAAACCTGTTTTCATTTCGTTATATTGATGTATGTATACTGTATACATAAAACACTAATATACTATGTCTTTATATTTAAATATAAATATGTAAAAATCTATATATTCTGTTATATTTTATTTGTACTCATATTATTTTTATATCAGTCGTAGTCCCATGGAACTACATTTTCTTTATGCTTCAAACTTTGCCATTTACTCAGTATTTATGATTTATATCTCACTTTTTCCGGAGGAACAAAAAGTAGCATGAGTACAAACTGTAAATGAATTGGATTCAGCTTCCTTTCCAAAAACAGAACACAGATGCTTTGTGTGAAAAGAACTAGGTACTTCTGCTAACACAATGTGTGTGTGTAATCTTCCATGCAAGTCTTTTATAACATCCCCAGAAGCAAAGAAGCACCAGGCTCTCCAATACATGAGCTCAGCTGATACGGTTGGACTCTTTTAGTAGCTCTTCTGCAACAGTTTGCAGAACAGCTTTCCTGGAACATCTTCTGCTGATCTATCTACGAATCCAATTCCATATGTTCAGTTATGTTGAATAAACAAATCTTCACAAACAGAAATAAAAATAAACTCTGTCTCCTACCTGCATCCTTTTCAATCTGGAGTACCAATCTTGTGTTGGAATGGTCCGCTCTTTTTGTGCTGGAAAAAAAAAGATAAGACACCTATAGATTATGTCTGCCGGAGGACAGGGAAGTTTTCTCCTTCTACTCTTTATGTATTTTGTGCATATTTATAAATTTTATATATTTTAATCTGGCTCCTCTTGAATTTAGCTCTCCTTTCTATAGTCTAAATCAGGGGTAGGCAACCTTGGCTCTTTTATGACTCGTGGACTTCAACTCCCAGAATTCCTGAGCCAGCCATGCTGAGGGGAAGGGAGAGGTTTCCATGCTGAGCCATGCTGGCTCAGGAATTCTGGGAGTTGAAGTCCACGAGTCATAAAAGAGCCAAGGTTGCCTACCCCTGGTCTAAATGTTCCCTCAAGTTGCCAGAGGCCTAAGAAACAATAAACAGTTTAATCAAAACAGTGCCCTTCTGCACATGGATTATAGGGATTGAATTCAGGACCTCTGGATGGAACAAAGCTTGGGAAGTGAAAAAGTAATTTTCAGCTCTCACAGGTAATCCTCAACTCCCAAACATTTGTTTAGTGATCATTCAATGTTACAACGGCACTGAAAAAAGTGACTGATGACCATTTTCCACACTTATGACCATTGCAGCATTCCCAGGGTCACGTGATCAAAATTTGGAAGCTTGGTAACTGGCATGTATTTATGATGGTTTCATTGTTCTGGGCTCACGTGATCCCCTTTTGCAACCTTCCAACAAGCGAAG
Organism: Protobothrops mucrosquamatus; assembly: GCF_001527695.2. Lineage (NCBI taxonomy): Eukaryota > Metazoa > Chordata > Lepidosauria > Squamata > Viperidae > Protobothrops > Protobothrops mucrosquamatus. The sequence continues at coordinate 16,865 of NW_015392001.1, read as the reverse complement.
TCAATGGGGTAGCCAGATTCACTTGAGAACTATATTACTAACTTAACTGCAGTGATTCATTTAACAGCTGTGGCAAGTAAGGTCATAAAATGGGGCAAAACTTAATTGTTTTGCTTAGCAACAGAAATTATGGCCTCGGTTGTGATGGTAAGTCGAGGACTACCTGTATTTTCCTCTTACTTACTCATTATTTATCCCTTTGCTTATTCATTTTAAGAAGTCCTTATGTTTTCTCTTAATTGCCCTGCTAGCCCAGATTGGTATCACCATAGATATAAATCATACACATATCCTAGTGCAGGGGTCTGCAACCTTGACAACTTTAAGACTTGTGGACTTCAGCTCCCAGAATTCCTCAGCTGAGGAATTCTGGGAGCTAAAGTCCACAAGTCTTAAAGTTGTCAAGGTTGCAGACCCCTGCACTAGGATATGTGGGATCATTCAGTAGCTTCACTTTATCTGCATGGCCAATCAGAAAAGATCAAGCCACAAAGTTGGAGACACGAAAACTAATCACTAGGCAGAAAATTTGAACCATTGTGCATTTTTCAGAAAAAGCTCACCCACTAAAAAGCCAGGTTCAGTTCGAAAATATTAAGAATGCATAAAATATCCACATGGTTGAGCATTTATAATGTTCTCTTAGAAATGTTCTCACAGAAATTAAATTCCTCCCGATCCTGCTGGCCTTTCAAAAGATCCTGAAAACATGGTTTTGCCCTCAGGCACGGGGACCAGGGAATGTGGCAATGCTGGCCAGCTAGCTGTTTTGAGTTTTATTGTCAAATGTGGTTACCTCGGCTATGAATTTTATGTTGGTTTTTTTATATACTTTTGTGTTGTTTTTAATTGTTGTATTGTCAGTTTGATATGTTTGTAAGCCACAGAAGAATACATATGAGATGAGCAGCTGTATAAATTGGAATAATCAAACAAGCAGATGTATGATAAGAATAGAATTTGGAATGTCTTGGTTCCACTAAGGGGGGGGGTGTTTACCTCCCACAAGTATTAATGTAAACATTGGATGTTCCTGCTCTGACAACTGATGAAAATTGCAGACATTTTCTCTTTGCTTTTCACATGCTTTTTCTTCTATTTAGAAATTAGGTGAGAAGGGGTGGGGGGGTTGGGATGAAAGCTTGAGCTCAGTTAGCCATAACAATAATGCTGCTTTGTGGGAACCCAAGGATGAGCTGATAACGTTTTGGCGGGCTGAGGAGCTAGGGAAAAAGCCTGTGTTTTAGGTTAATTGGAGAATTGATTTATAACACCTTATTGGGGGTAGGAATTGCACTTTGTTTCTTGTATCCGGGGGAAGGGAATTTAGTTTTTGGGTTCAACTATGTAGTGCCGATACTTTGTTTCCTGAATAAAATGTTCTTTAAGGAAGAATTTTTGCCTTGAAGTTCTTTTGATGGGTTTCATCTATCGGAACCATGACAATTAACTTGCTACCTCCAGTCCAAATCAATTTAATGAACTATTCAGAGACTGGAGAACAGGGGTTTTGTAATAAAGTACCTCACTCTCACTTTCTTGTGAAGAAAAAGGTAATCCCAAAATACAGTCATAGGATGGTAGTAGAAAATAGGGTTACCATCTTTGAGCTGTAAACATCTATATGCCCACTAGATGGTAACAATATGTTTTTGTAGTTCTCTGCTGCCATCTAATGGTTCAGATTTTTTCACTCTAGATAATGGTAGCCGTAGCATTTCAGTGCCTAATATAAGGGTGTCAAACTGCCAGCCCAAGGACCGGATGTGTCATGCCGAAACTGCACCCACCCCATTGCTGGCAATGGGAAAAAAGTCATGATACGTTGCAGACACGTCACGTGACATTGCGAGTTTGACACCACTGGCCTAATAGCTATTAATGACTGATCACTTGTTTGTCTCTTTGCATCTAAAGAAAATATTAATATCACCATTTCAAAAAATAAACTTATTAAATATAAGAAAAAAACATTTGCTTATGCAGGGAGGGATGATGAACAGAATACCGGTTTAGTGAAACAAGTAGTTTTTAGTTAAGATTTTGGAATTCACATTTTTTTTTTCAGCAGATAAACTGAAATCCTCATATATAGGTTATAAACAATAAGTTGCACCAACTGTATGTGACAAAACTGAAGTATCACCATTAAAACATTGCAAGGATATTTTAAAAACAGATTTACCAGGAAGAATATTATGTAACATAGAGGAGGAAAATACCCAGTATGATTTTACAATATAAGAGCCAATAACCCCAAATCTGCACTTATTTTTATTTTTCTAATTTTGAGCTTTGCTCTGGTTATTTAAAATGACAATGGCTATTTTAAAATACAAATAGTGGTGTTTACTAACCTAAAACTTTGTGCACATTTTGGAGTCATTTAACAATGGATTACATCTATTTTGCACTTTTAAATCTCTTTGTAGTTATGGCAGCAACATGTTAAATGCTATAAGGATCTGTCCAACTTTAATACTCAACATTCCAAACTGAGCTGAATATTCAGCCACGGGCTTCCAGCTGTCAAGTATGATCTCTTTTAAAAATTAACTCCTGGGACAACTGAGCCATTTAGCTTTTCTTCGGTGGCTTCTTACTTTGAATTTTGTTCGTACTGCTCAGTCAGGGTGATAATTAGCTCAGTAATTGAATTTCTTCACGAGTGGAGTTATTCTACACAAACTAAGCGGAAGCCCTCTGGAGTTTGTTCAAAGAAATCCATAAAAATGCTTGGCATCTTCTGCAGGGAACCAGTATGTTCTGAAAGAGTCCTCTGGATTATTTTTTTTTAACCACATTTTTTCTTTTAAGATGGTTAGAAAAAATAAATGGAGTGGTATTTGTGTACAATATTATTTCATGTCACACCTGCATTCCTATGGTGATGAGACATCCTTTATTACATCGTTAACCTGAATAACATTCTAATTTCCCAATATGCTTTTATGGCATCTTGTTTAAAAGTCAGAAAAATCAGGGACAGATCCATACACTCAACATCCAGTTGTGATTATGAAGAAAGGGAAAGTCAGTCTCCTCATGTTCAAAGTTATTACATTGCTTATTAGGATTATCATATATGGCTGTACTAAATCAGATGACCGCTAGCTGGCAACACAATGATCAAGTACGCTGTTTCTCAAGCTTGACAACTTTAAGATGTGTGGACTTCAACTCCCACCATGGCTGGCTCGGGAATTCGAGAGCTGATGTGTATACATCTTAATGTTGCTAAGGTTGAGAAACACTGATCTAGAAGACTTGAATTCTGTGTGGCTAGCTAGTGGTCACCCAAATTTGTGTGTGTGATGGTGTATGAGAAAGACCTTGGTCGACTGGGGCCAAGAGATGGGAACAGTCAGTTTAGAGACAATATAGCCTGCAACTGGATAGTGGGCAGAGCAAGAGGTTCAAAAGGAACCAAGTTTCTTGAACCGTAAAGGACACAGGGGAAGAGAGTTTCTTTCAGGCTTGCAAGACTAATGTTAGCCTCACAGGATAAACCAGATAGGATTTAAAACCAGGTGAGCTAATTACTCTTTATTGTAAAGTCACATTGAATCTTTTGCCCTGTCAAAACTATTCAGTTGTGGGCTGTGCTGTTTCTTATTTGGCCCTTGGCTTAGCTCTTGCTCCAGTCTCCCAAGGTCTTTTCCACATACCAGCACAATATGGTATTAAAATCTGGCAACCCTAATGTTTGCTATTTACTCATATATTCAACTCCATGTTTGTAAAAAATAAATAATAATATATGGGGTTCTTTATGTTCTTTTCCTGTAATTTTATTTTTAAATTATAAGTATTCTTTTCTTTTCAAAATCCCTTACAAGAGGTACTCTGTTTTTACTTATAGTTTACTTTTTGAAACTTAAGCCTGTCATGCTGCTTTACTTGAACAGACAATCTTCTGGTTCTCCCCCTTCTCTGACTTTGCTACCTTTGACCCTTACAATTCATTGAACATGTACATGGCTAAGAAAGGGATCAATTAAAAAATGGATCTTGGATCTGCTTCCAATTCCTATTCATCATCATGCTTTTGCCAACTAGATTTATATGCAAAACATATTAATCAAGGCAAAAATGGAAAAGAAGAAAAGGAAAGTGGTATACATTTTAATGGCCAAATTACTATATTTCTATTTCTGTAATTCTTAGTATTTTCTTAAAACTCACAAAGCTTCCATTTATTTACTTTTGTCAATTACAGGCACTAATTCAAAACTAATATACTACTCACCCTGCTTTTCATTGTACATTATATTTTCTGGCTTTTCTATGTTAGATTCTTTAGGTCAATCAAAATCAATCTATACTTGACTTATTTTTCAAGTAACGTTTGGAATACCCATATATCACGTAACCAAACCCAATTTTTTGACATTTTTTTTATGGCAGGCATTAAGTGAACACAATGGTTGTTAAGTGAAAAGCAGTTGTCATAAAGCAAATCAATTTTGGGTGGTTTTTTTTCCTGGAAACTAGCAAAAAAGGTCACAAATTGTGGTCACATGACTACGTCACAAATGACTGTAAAGATGAGCTGGTTGCCAAGTGCCCCAAATTTGATCATGTGACTCTGGGGAGAGGCGTGGCCATCATAACTTCAAAAACAGGTCCTCATTAGCTTTTTTGTTAGACAATCAATCATAAGTTGAGGACTATCTATATCTATATCTATATATCTATATCTATTGTGGAATATAGTAGCTCTTTGAGACTGCTTTTTACAAACTATGCTGCAGTTTCACAAGCAACAACAAGAACAATAGCAATAAAGCAGACAGTTCATGGCTGAACCTCTTTTATTAAACTAGCTGCCAAAAGGGGGGGGTGTTAATTTGTTTATAAAGTGATATGACTACAAGCTATAGTATTTTGATTTTCTAAAATAAAGAACAAATCAAAGAATATGTCAAATAAAAAGAAGAGATTCACAGTCATGGAAACAAAGGCAGTTTCAGCGTAGCACTGACATATAGCACAATTTGACTCTTTGCCTGCAGAGGAATGTTGTGGCTTAATGGACACAAATATGCCATGCTGAGAGAAATGTTGCTGTAGCAGTGAGGGATAAGAAAATGGTGACGCTTCAGATATTACTAAATTACATATCCCATTATTCCTTATTTTGATTATGATGACTAAGGTCAATTAGAATTGCAGTCCCAAAACATATGTTTTTTATTTGAGTACAATCACTCAACTGGCCAAATTTTACTTTATCTCCATTTCCATGGAAGCAGCATAAGAAATGTTTTATTAACCCATGGCAAGTTTCTAATCGGGCAGGATAGGGTAAAAGTCACCTCACATCATGGCCAAATGTGCCAGGTATCTAGTGGTAAAGGGCTGAAGATGTGGCTTTGCCAGTTGGCTTGGGGCCCCAGTGGGGGAACAGCACAATGGAGGCGGTTGATTGAGTGATAACAGATCCCACCTCTCGCCCCACTTCACACCCACCCTTCCCATGTGTCTTTGGTTTTAATGCTTGATTTTAAATTTTTAGGATTTAGCTTAGCTGTAACTGTAAGTTACCCTATGGTAAGATGGGTGGCCAATAAATTTTATAAAAAATAAAATAAAATAAATAAAATAAAATAAAATAAAATAAAATAAAATAAAATAAAATAAAATAAAATAAAATAAAATAAAATATAAAATAATAAAATCAAATAAATAAAATAAAATAATAAAATCAAATAAATAAAATAAAATAAAATAATAAAATAAAAAATAAAATAAAATAATAAAATCAAATAAAATCAAATAAATAAAATAAAATAAAATAATAAAATAAAATAAATAAAATAAAATAAATAAAATAAAATAATAAAATAAAATAAAATAAAATAATAAAATAAAAAATAAAATAAAATAAAATAAAATAA